>NC_056748.1:912149654-912410096 GCF_019279795.1 Protopterus annectens | reverse complement strand
CATGAGTATGACAGCCACTACTGGGTCAGCTCTTACTGTTGTACAATAGTTACCAAGGGTAGATGACCGCCCTGTTATGTTTTTCTTGGCATTTAGTTGTAGAACATGGTTTTGACACCAGTTATTTTCCTGTCAGCCCTCCTTGGAGAACATTTGTGTTGGTGGGGGATTCAATGACCATTCCTAATTTGCAATCTGTAAATTTAGTCAGCCAGAGGCCATTGACATTGGCCTTGACTTGAGAGAAGTAAATGCCTAAAATGAGTGATCCCAGAAGCAATCTCTGAAGGTCCTCACTTGTGACTCATCTCTTTATAGAGGTAGGGTCCACAATTCTAACTTCTTGGGTTCTGTTTGTGAAGCAGCTGGCTATCCACCAGTTGACATAAAGGTTTGTACCTAACTTCTTTAATTTGTCAGTGCCAGAGTTGGATATTGTGTGAAGTGCCTTGGCCAGGTCAAGGTAGGCAGTGTGAACTATTTTGCCTTTATCTGTTGCTTCTGTGACCTTCTCAAAGAAGTCCACCAGATTGAGTAGGCATAACCTGCCCTTGATTAATTGAAATTGGGGTGGGTCAAGTGTCTGGAGATTTTCTATGTCATTATAGATCAGGTTGCGGACCTAGCTAAAGAATGCCTTGTGGTTGTCCTTGGCCTAGGAGGCCAACATTACCTTAAATTTTTCTTTGATAGACTTTGTTCTCTGAGTAGTTTTAGTTTGAGAGTGCTTTTATCCTGCTGGGTGCTGTACCTCCTAGTTTGTGCTGTGATCTTCCTTCTGTTGTACAGCCTACTGATGATGCGATTCCACCAGGGTGACTTGCTTTTGAGTTAGTGCTATACTTCCTGGTGGGTACAGCTGTCTCTGTGCAGCTATTAACATGCTTGTATAGGGTTTCTGTGAACAGTTCTGTGTAGGCAGCAGTGTTCTCAGGGTTTATGGAGGCTTGACATTTTACCAGGTTGTCACTTAATAGAAACCAGGTCAGTGTTGTTGCACCCCTGTTGTATTGACAGTCTGGTCCAGGGAGTTTGTGTTTACAAGATCCAGGAATCTCTGTGCCTGTATATTTGGTGTTGTATATAATTCTTATTTAATAGTTGGATAATTAGTCACCCATGAATATGGTATTGGGTTGGATGGTGAGCATTTCCAGTAAGTTTAAATATATGTTATGGGTGTCTTTGGTCATGGGGGGGGGACCTATACCTTGGAAGGAAGTGGTATGGGATTTTGCCTATGGTGATTTAAACGTGGAGAAGCTCAAGTGCTTTGTCCTATTTGACCAGCAGTGAGGTATATTTGTGTAAAATGAGACATCTCCACCTTTAGTCCCCATCTGTGCAGTAGCTGGTGTAATTGTGTAGAAAGCATTATAGCCTTGCACTGCTGGTGTGCTGTCTACTGCTTTAAACCATGTTCGAAAACCTAGAGGGGAGAGGTGCAGACCATTCTTGGCAAAGTAGCATGGTCTGTTGACCATTTCCATCCATGCTGACAAATATTGCACCCCCCCCCCAAAGAATGATACTAAAAGCTAAGCCAATTATTGAAATTAGTCATCTTTTGTTTGTATTGTGCCATCACCCTTGGAAAAGGTGAAACGCTCCTCAGCGCTAATGATCATACCAGCCTGGGACATGCATTCTGTGAGGGCTTTATGGTGTCTGTCTTCATGCATTCTAGGGAGGTACATTTTGGGTAATTTTCACCCATGTGGACTGTGACTGTCATACTGGTCCCTGTGGACCAGTGACCTGAGTGTGCCTCAGTGATGTGGTGGATCCTGGTCCCTGATAAGCAACTGACAGTGACTTTTTCTCCTTACTCAACCTTATGAGAGGGACATTGTGTAGTATATCTCACAATGGAGTCTCACCATTATATTGGACTCTGTGGTGGCTTGCCTCATGGACTTAGAAGTAGAGGCTCCATGAGATGTGGCTGTGTGTTGACATGGGTGTTTCTTTGAAAGAGTACATTTCGGGCTGCTTAGGATATTTTCGTTTACTTCGTCTACGAGGTCTTTGTGGTTTGGGAAGGTTGGATTTAAGTGCCTCAGTATAATTTGGTCTGTCTGCTTTGAATAATGTGTGGTGGTGCAGCATGTGTACTACTGACAAACCTTATTGACATTAGGAGTACTTTTATACGACAGCTTTGCCTCCAGTGACATTGTGTAAATAAATCTGACATACCATGTCAGCTTGTTTGAGAATTAGGTGGTTGTCAGTAAACGTGAGGCAATTTCTGCCTCAGAATGCCCGTATTCACTAAGGTAGTAATGGAGATGGTGGGGAAAATTAATATCCATGGCAACAGACACACACTTTTGATTAGACAGTGAAAATAGAGTAATGTTAGGAGTATCCAGTTTGCAACTCCTGAGGGCAGTGCTTGTCACTGCAACCTATTTGTGCTGTGTGTAACGGGTACTGATAAAATTTCAATGGTGCTTTTACAGGAAAATTGTCAACTCAGTGTCTGTCTATACATGACACTGCCAAACACTTGAGGGGAAACTAATGAGTAGACCCCAATGATTTGTGGATGAAGTATTTAGGCAGATATTGTGAAGTAAAGTTAGACACCAGGAAATCAAGTGGTATTGACTGAAAAGAATTAGCTTTTCAAGAATGATGAAAAGAGTAAGTCCCCCGAATGATTACTGCCTGTTTACTACTACTACAACTACTAGTGCTAGTCTCACCACAGCTTCATGCTGCTGAGATACAATGCTGCTGTGCTTGTTCTCTTACCAGAAGCAAAACAGCATCACCAGTCCCAAGATGAGAAGCAGGCCACAGGCTGCTTGATCCAGATGATGCTATGGTCTGTGGACTTGTAGCCTTTTCCTGGTAGATGCCTTGAATAGCAACCAGACCAATCAGTAAGATGAAGCACTGACGCACACTGCCCAATCAGAAACAGTTTGGAATCAGTACATTCTGTCACCAGAGCAAAATAGAAGCACAAATTACAAGCTGGCCCCTATAAAGCAGTTGGGCTTTCCGATCACTCTCCGGGAAATCATGTCCCTATGCTTTCTGTCACCAGGAGCACTAATCCCAAGATGACTGCTGATCTGCAGAATGTAGGTTCTCCAGTAAATGGTGGCCTTGGAGTAGATGTTGCAAATTTTAAATGTAAGATGGAAAAAAATGGTTTAATATCCTAACAACTGCAGTGTGCAGTAAGCAGTTAGATATGGAAGGGGAAGGGGGTAAGATGTGCTTTTAGCTATCTAATTGGATAGGCAGTAATTTCAAAGAGCAATATAGCTTGGAAGGGGGTGGGCACTTTGTATTTTGCTCTGCGGAGTATAGTGTGATGGACAATAGCTGAAAGAGTAATTTCAAAAAATAATTGTGTGCTTACAATAGCCACTGAAAGAAGAGGGAAGGAGTCTTGGTCAAACTAAAATTGTCAGGCAATAAGAAAGACAGTTAAGTTTAAAAACAGCATCAGCAGGGTGGGAGGGTTTGGAAAAACTTAACTTCTTTGCGACTCAAAAGAGACGGCTGTAGTCTCTTTCCTAGTTTAAGTATGCAATTAAAAACAGAATAAAAGTATAAAACAGTGTAAAGAAAATAAATCACTGTGTGTAAAACACAAGAAGGCAATGCAGCAGTATAAAATAGAAAGCAAGTTTTACTTCAGTAACTTGTCTGTCTTAGCTTTTAATGATGCATGATCTAAAAGTTATTGGGCATATGTCAAATCTTTTCTTTTAAATACTCATTGTTGTAAAATGTCATTTCTTTAAAACCTAGCCCAGTTATTGTACCTTTGAGATTAATGTGAAATTTTGTTGGGAGTTCCCACTGCTGAATGCACATCTATACAAAATATTTTCATTTTGTTTTCAGAAGTCTGCCTTCTGCATTTCCCCCATCATTCCATTTAATGCAAGTAATAGTCTATTCCTTCACTGGTGTAGCAGAAAATCTCCACTTTTCTGTGTGCTCTGTCTAATTGTGGTGAACCTATTTTTCCCATCAGTTTGATCTGACTTGTGGGTCCTCGAACCATTTGTTGAATCCAACCTGGCAAAACTAGTACTTCCAGACTTGAGCACCTCTAAATTTTTCCTCTGTTAATGCTTCCTCAGATCGCATTTGCTTCATCAGTGTTAAGACGTGGTTATGACTCTTGCTAAAGCCAAGTGCTCCACCTCTCTATACTAGATATTGCGTATTTTTCTGTTATTTTCAGTAACATTTTGTAGGATTTCCTTGTTCCTTACATAGTTGTACAACTTTGTGCCCTTTTTAGCTTTGTTGTATTTTCTCTGTGCACGACAGTAGGCCTGTCTACTTTTCTAACCCCAAATAAACAGTACTTGATAGGTTACATTATGTGCTTTGTATTTTTTTCTCATAATTGGACTAATTATAAATCGTATTTATAAGTGTTAATATTTTATCTTGTTTTCTTAGATTCTAATTGTAGTTACTAATAGCCATTTTTGTGCAGTGTTCTCAATGTGGTTTCCCTTTATTTTGTACTTAGACTGCACAGTTCCAAACCTACTGACGCTTCCGTTAAGCTAGTAGTCAGTCCTCCGGTACACAGTGAGGCAATTTCACAGCCCCTGATGCCTGCTTCAGTTGATTTGCAGGCCACTACCGAGACTTTTCGGAGTGCGGTATGCTGTAAAACTCTTTTTCGCCTAAGGATCTTGCGGTCGTCTCTACCTTGGATGGGTCCGGAGCTGCTGAACAAGCACCAGCTTCCAAGGAAGTACTTCGCACTACCGAATCTCGACACAAACTGATGTTCTTCATGTTTCACTGTTGCAGTCATTACATTTGGGTAATCTGCTGGCAGGTTGCCCTCAGTCGGCCTGAATTCCAAAGTCTTGGGTCATGCGTCGGTTGCAGTCTTCTCTTCCATGACGTCAGGTCGTCAGGGGTATAAAACATGCAGCCGATACCATTTTCTTTAGTCTTTCTTGCCGTGCGGTGCCTGAAGCAGAAGCATTTTGCAAGTGCCAGTCGGCTGACTACTGAAATATTTGCGTTTGAGTTTCAGAACCGAAGTCTTCAGTAAAGCTAAGTACCCCGTTGGGGAAACTTTTTTTCTTGCTTTTTACCGATGTCAGAAAAAGTTAATAATTGTATTACTTGGAAGCAACTACCTCATAAGGATTTCCATTTATACTGTATTCCTTGCCTAGGCCCTGATCACAACGTGCCTGGCTGTCGGTTTTGTGCTAGATTTAACCAGTGCACTATTAAGCGTCTGTACATTTTTGCATCCAAGTATTTTGGAAACAGATTTATCTACCCAGAGATGTCATTGGATAGCAATCGGCTACTGGAGTACGTAACAAACACAAAGAAAAGAACAGAGAAAGGCATTTGAGATCCAAAACCAACAACGAAGCTTTTCCTAAGCCAGTCGCCGGTACTCAGTGAGGTGCTTTCGCAGCCCCTGATACCCGCTACCTTTGAGTTGCAGGCCTCTCCTGACACCCATGTGGAGTCCAGCATGCCACAAGATACTCAAGGTATTGGACCGACGGATGTATCTCCCTCGGATGGGTCCAGAGCCGCTGAGCAGGCACCGGCTTCTGAGGGTGTATTCAGACCTCAACATTTTTATATCAAACCGACAAAAGCTGCAAAACCAAAGGCAAAGACACCTTCTAAAAAACGATGCCTGAGCCACGTGCACAGGCCTTATTACCTTGATCAGGGGTACCCATCCCCCTCCAGATAAGAGGCCTAGGCAAGACTCTGACTATAAATATTCAGATCATGTTTCTATTTCTTCTGATTCCTCTTCTGATCAGGAATTATCTATTCCTCCCTATGAGGATTCTGATGCTGAGGAGTCTATTCCATCTGCATCTCCTCCTGAGGATTATTCATTTGGAGAAAGCTTGCATACTTTGAGGGAGCATTTTCACTGGGAGAGTCAAGACTTCTCAGAATCTAAAAAGAGGCTCAGGGATTTCCTCCTTCTCCCTCAGCACAAGCCTTTAGCCATTCCCCTTGTGTTAGACATTGTGGATGATGTTTTTTCGGAGTCAAGCCTGACTCTCCACCTCCGGCTCCCAGTAAGCCTGACTGGTATTACAGGGTCCCTGATTCTCATAAATTTTTATTTAGAAACCCTGTTGCTGATCCTGAAACTGTTTCATAGGGTCCAAAGGGAGTTTAGGCCTCAACAGCAAAAAACCCTACCCCCTCCGACAGAGATTCAAGGGCGCTGGACAGATGGGGAAAAAAGATTTGTACATCTGCAACCTTGGCAATCAGGGCCTTAAGTTGTCAATTTCATATGCTTAAGTACCAGCAACATGTTATGGGATTGCTGAAACAGAAAATGATGTTGATTTCAGAATGTGCAGAAAATAAGGAATTGCAGGAATTATTGCATGCAGCTGAAAAAGTTGGAAAGCATACTTTACAATGTGGTTTTGATTCTTTAGAGGCCTCCTGCAGGGCTGCAGTTACTGGATCTGTGATTAGGAGGCATCCCTGGTTAAAGGAACAAAATTTGCCTGATCATGTTAAAGCTAAATTGCTAGATGCACCTTTACAGCATGATTCTCCGTTTGGTATTAAGGCAGAAGAGATTTTAAAGAAAATGGAAGACAAAGGTAAGTCTATGCAAACTGTTAAAGATTTCTTACAAGTGCAGCCACCTAGATTCAGTAGACACTGGCCTACAAAAAAATTGGTCCTTTCCTGTGTCAGACAGAGCTCAAAGGGGCAAATCCAGATGCCCTAAGGGTTCCAGGTACCAGGCTCAAGACTCGTACAGGTCAAAGCAATGGGGCGCATCCACCTCCAAATCTGGAGGAGATAAAGCGCAAACCTACAGAAAGCAATCCCAATGACTTTCCTCTGCCTACACCAAGCACTTATTTTTTGGCAGCTCCCATAGGAGGAAAATTAGCACTTTTTGCTCAAAAGTGGCAGTTAACCCAGGACAAGTGGGTACTGAACATCGTATCACAGGGATACAGATTCCATTTCCACACTCTGCCAATGACAAATGGTTGGCCAGACCTGCCAAAAAACCAATGGGCAGAGGCACAGAAACAGGTTACGTCCCTCATGGATATGGGGGCCATTCAGACAGTACCAGAACAGGAAAAAGGACAAGGATTTTTCTCAAGACTGTTCTTGGTACCCAGAAAGGACAAGGCCTGGCAGCCAATACTGGATTTATCGATTTTGAACACATACCTAGACATTCCAAAATTCAAAACGCTCACTTTGCAACAGATTCTGCCCATGCTGGGCAAGAATTCTTGGCTGGTGACTTTAGACTTAAAAGAGGCATACCTGCATGTTCCAATAAGACAGTCATGCAGAAGATACCTCAGATTCAAGGCTGGCTTAATGCATTACCAATTCTCTGCACTGCCCTTAGGCTTATCTACTGCGCCCAGGGTCTTTACAAAGTGCCTGGAACCAGTAATTGCATTTTGCAGACAAAGAAGTTTTCAAATATATGCTTACTTTGGATGACTGTCTCATTCAAGCAGAGAACAAGGACACTCTTCTACGACGCCTGGCATTTGTGAAAAGGCTTCTAGCATGCCTAGGGTACACAAACAAAAATAAATCACAACTGGTTCTCTCTCAAAAGATAACATTCCTGGTGCAAGCTTGCATACAACTGCCCAGATGGCTTACCTCACGCCAGACAAACAAACGTAACTGACTACTTACTTCAAACTGATGGCAACAAAAACCCAGTCTTCTGCAAGACAAATTCTGCAGGCTCTGGGCTTCATGGCGTCCTGCATACTACTAATTCCATATACAAGACTGCATGTAAGGAAACTTCAATGGTACCTAAAAAGTTTATGGAGTCATCATTCACACAGTCTGGAAACAATGATTCCTCTCATCCCCTGCCTGCAACAGGAGTTTCTATGGTGGGCAAGGGCCTGTCACCAGAACATGGGACTGCCCTTCACTCTACCCCGTGCCAGCCAAACCTTAACAGATGCATCAGATTATGCCTAGGGGGCTCACATGGCAAGAAGATGCATTCAGGGCATATGGGCACCTAATCAAATGCATCTACATATCAACCAGAAAGAGATGCTAGCTCTTCAAAATGCCCTAACAGCCTTCAAGGACTTACTTCATCCAGGACAACTACTGATAAAGACGGACAACACCACAGTCATGTGGTATATAAACAAGCAAGCAAGGGGGTACACGCACATACCCCCTTTGCAGATTAGCCATGGCACTGTGGGACACAGCTTTGACCTACCAAATAAATCTTCAAACTCAATTCCTGCCAGGAAAACAGAACACTCTGGCAGACGATTTAAGCAGAAACCTTATGGATCCTCACGAGTGGAAACTAAATCCAAAAGTATTCAGCATGATAATAGAGAAATGGGGGAGCCCAGACATAGATCTGTTTGCCTCCTCAAAATTATCAATTGAAAAGATTCTGCACAAAGACTTATCACAGACAAGCATGGAAAGTGGACGCCCTATCCTTCAGTTGGAAAAACCTGTCAGTTTACGCCTTTCCTCCTCTGCCTCTTCTACCCAAGGTCCTCCTAAAAGTCAGACAAGAGAAGCCAAAGATATTAATTGTCCCAGACTGGCCCCGCCAATACTGGTACCCAATCCTAAGGAACTTGCCTCAATACCCAGCTTGGACCTTGCTTCAAAGACTACAACTACTGTCCCAGCAAAGCAATCAGATCCTGCACAATCAGCTACAGACTATGAACCTGGCAGCATGGCTAATCATGTAATCATACGAACAACAACTCTCAGTAAAGCTGTGATGGATGTCATTTTGGAAGCCAAAAGGCCTAGTACTAGAAACTCTTATGCTGACAAATGGAAGAGATTCTGTGCTTGGAATCAAGCACAAGGAACTGATACAGCAGAACCACATATTCCTCAGATATTACAATACTCAACTGAGATGCTTGACAGAGGCCTATCTTTCTCATCAATCAAAATCCATGCCTCTGCCATTTCGCCTCATTACAATACAGAGCCACCAATCTTTTCTTATCCTTCACTAAAGCAGCATCTTAGAGGAGCCAAAAACCTAAGGCCTCCTAGAAGATCACCATTACCTGCATGGGACCTCAATTATGTGTTGGAAAAGCTCACCCTGCCTCCATTTGAACCAGCTGCTACCGCTGATATAAAGTTCTTATCATGGAAGACCGCTCTGCTACTAGCAATTACTTCAGCAAGAAGAGTTTCAGAGCTACAGGCCCTCATGGCTGTAGAGCCTTTTATCATATTTTACCCAGACAGGGTGTATCTGAGGACAAATCCTACTTTTACGCCTAAGGTGGTTTCCAGTGTGGCTCTTAACCAAACAATTCATCTGCCAACCTTTTACCCAAATCCTCAGAACAAAGGGGAGAGGATTCTGCATTCCTTGGACGTACACAGGCAGCTAAGATTCTACTTGAGTAGGACAAAAGCTCTAAGAAAAACTGAGCAGTTACTAGTGCCATATGCTGTAGGATCAGAAGGAAAGGCTATCTCAAAGCAGACAATTTCAAAGTGGATAAGCCACTGCATCCGTTTCTGCTACTTACACCATGGTAAACCTGTGCCCACGGGCATTAGGTCTCATTCCACCAGAGCTGCAGCTACTTCGGCAGCCTTTCTCACAGGAGCTCCAGCCTCCCAACCATAGCTTTGGGATTCTACCCAAATGTAATGACTACAACAGTGAAACACGAAGAACATAGTACAGTTGTGTACACTTACCATAAATGTAGATGTTAGAGTGTATTCACTGTTGCAGTCCAGGTTTTCACCCCCCGCCATCCCCCTGTCATTCTGAAATTTATCTTTCCTTCTCTATCTTCTACAACCTGTGTGGTGTATTTGCTTGTAGATGAGGGTAAAGTTTATATTGATGTATGTGTATGTATATATATATATATATATATATATATATATATATATATATATATATATAATAATTTTGCTACCTTTTTGGAGGCACCTGACATCGGGGGCAAGAAAAACTGAAGAAAATGGCGTCTGCTGCATGTTTTATACCCCCTGACGACCTGATGTCATGGAAGAGAAGAAAGCAACCGATGCAGGACCCAAGACTTTGGAATTCAGGCCGATTTAGGGCAACCTGCCAGCAGATTACCCAAAAGTAATGACTGCAACAGTGAATACACTCGAACATCTGCATTTATGGTAAGTGTACACAGCTGTACTTCCAAACTTCCACAGGAATACAATCTAATCCTGGGGACTTGTAGATAGGTTATAGATCACCATTTTTTTCTCATCTCCCCCTGTTCTAAGTGTTAGTAATTGAGCCTCCTCTCCCTCTTGCCTTGGCAAATTTAATTGTTTCATAAACATTTCCATATTTCTCTGCTTTATACAGACTTTCATAGAATTTCCAAAATATTTCTTATATTTCTACAGGATCCCTAGTTATCTTCCTTGTAATAGGCTCCCTAAACTTGGTAGTAGCCCTTTCTACTTTCTGTTGTCTGAGTTGTGCTAAAAGTTTTTGTGGTCTAGAGTCATTATCAAAACAGTTGCTTAACAGCCGTCTTTCTAAACTCATGCATATTATCAAGATAGTCCCTTATTTTCTGTTTAGCATTCTGTAGTTGCTCCTCTTTGTGAGATTCCCCGTTTTGCAATACTTTAATATTTGTCAGTCCCTCTAAACAGTACCCGTTAGTTCTTAATGTTTATTTCCACCCTATTCTCAAATTCCATTTTAATTTTATCTTACTCCCTAGCTATATTTTCAGAAGACGTTTCTATCTTCACTAATAGCTCCTGAATAATTTCCACTACCCATTCCTTAAATTCCTCTCATTTCAGCATATACTTGGGAAAGCACCAGTGTCTCATGTTTTATTTTGTTACCTTGTGTTTTTATTTTATTGTCACATGCTCTGAAATAGTTATTGGGTGCGCATCAAGACCTTCAATTAAATGCACACAGTCCTGAGAGATGTAAATTCTGTCTAGCCTAGCCCATTTTTTTGTATCTTGGGGAATATGTAAATTCACTCCAAATTCCTAGTACTGAATTCACATCTGCCATACCAAATATTTTCATAAATTTCTTTAAAAATGCACTCTCCTTTGTTATATTTACCTTTCTGGGCCCCCCAGACACATCTTTACTATTGCAAATCAAATATTCCTGTCCCCACCTATAAGTATTCTGATTTTCTAAATCTTTATTCATTCCTTACTGTTAAGACTTCGGTTCCGTTCTCGGAACCGACACGGCCGTTACCAAGCTAGCGTCAGCCAGAAATTCTCAGCTGAGACCTACCCATAATGCCCCTCTCATAGTCTCTTCAGATCTTATTTGCCACGTTCCTCGTCGGACGTGCCAAGCCTTCTCTCCAGCTAAGTGTATTTTTTTTGTGAATGTTCTTCGTGTGTCACTGTTGCAGTCATCACACTTGCGTTATCTGCCTGCAGGTAGCCCTCAGTCGGCCCAAATACCAGAAATCTAGTATCTCTGCATCGATGCTGTCTCTCCAGGACTGACATCAGGTCATCAAGGGTAGAAAAACAGGCAGCCAACGCCATTACACCAGTCTTTCTTGCCGAGGAGCCAGAAGCAGTTCGCAAGTGCCGGTCGGCTGCTAGCTGAATTTTCGGTTACGAATTGAATCATCCTGAAGTCTTCTAAAGTGAAGTACCCCGTTGAGGATCCTTTTTTCTTGCTCTAACTGATGTCAGAAAAAGTTAACAATTGTCTTGCCTGTGGAAAGCAAATACAACACAGAGATTTTCATTCTTACTGCGTCACCTGTTTAGGCCCAGACTACGATGTACTTCGCTGTTGGTTTTGTGCCTTGTTCAATGTCCGAACCATTCGTCGTCGGGCTCTCTTTGTCGCTATATTCTTTCCATCTCCGTATTCCGAAATGGCTTTGGTAAGCCATCCGACTACCGATTATTCCGAAAAAACGTAAGGATAAAGACAGAGACAAGACCGCATAGGTCCAAAGCCGCAGACTATGCTTTCGTTAAGCTAGTCGCCAGTTCGCCGGTACTCAGGCTCTTTCGCAGCCCCTGATGCCCACTTCAGTGAATTTGCAGGCCTCTACTGAGACCCATTCAGAGTCCGGTATGCCACGAGACTCTTCGAATATGGATCCTGTGGATGTCTCTACCTTGGATGGTTCTGGAGCCGCTGTGCAGGCACTGGCTTCTGAGGCAGTTCTTTGCTGTACCGATGTTCGATTCAAACAGATGACTTTTTTATCTAAACTACCAAGTTTCTTATGCCAAGAGTCCGCGCTACGCCTAGAAAACAGACCAAAGCGCATGCACCTGCTCCCATGCCACGACGACAAATGCATAGAATGGCAGAATACCTTATTACACTGATTAGGGGAAGTCAGCCTTCCCCTGCTAAGAGGAAAAGAGACCAGTCCCCTGCAGCTTCAACAGAACAGGAGTCCGATGACTCTGAAGTATCTGATTATGAAGACATGCCCTTATCTGCTTATGAGGATTCAGATGCAGGGAATCCATTGCCTCTGCCTCCCCTCCAGAGGATTTTTCTTTTGGTGAAACCTTACATACTTTGAGAGCATTTCTACTGGGAATGCCAAGATTATCCTCAGTCCAAAAAGAGACCGAGATTTCCTATATTTGCCACAGCACAGGCCTTTAGCAATACCCCCTGTCCTGGAAGTTGTTGATGTTTTTATGGAATCCAGTCTTACTCCTGATACTTTACCTCCTCCCCCTAGGAAACCAGACAGGTACTACAGAGTACCTGATGCACACAAATTTCTTTTCAAGGATTCTACTGCTGACGCAGAGATCATTTCACAGGGGCCTAAAGGTATCAAGGCAACTACAGCCAAGAATCCCACCCCTTCGGACAGGGATTCCAGAGTTTTGGACAGATGGGGTAAGAAGGTATATACCTCTGCAACTCTTGCAATTAGGGCATTGAATTGTCAGTTTCACATGCTGAAGTGCCAGCAACATATTATGGAAGTTATTAAACAAAAAGTGGCAACCTTTGCAGACTGTGCAGAAAGTAAAGAATTGCAGGAACTTATGCACTCTGCTAGTCAAGTCAGCAAGCATACTTTGCCGTGTGACTTTGATGCCCTAGAAACATCTTGCTGGGCATCAGTCACTGGTACTGTACTGAGAAGGCATGCAGGAGCAGACTTTGCCAGACCATGTCAAATCAAAGTTACTAGACGCTCCTTTGAACAAGGACAGTTTGGCACCAAAGCATAAGAGGTTCTTAAAAAGATGGAAGAAAAAGCCAAGTCTATGCAGACTGTTAAAGAATTCTTACAAGCGCAACCTCCTAGGTTCAGTAGGCATTGCCCTTCCAACACTGGTCCTTTCCAGCCAGATCCAGGGGAAACGGATCTCCCAGACTACAGTCTCAGCATATGCAGAGATCTAAGCAATGGAGTGTCCCCACCCCCAGAGCAGAGAGTGGTAAGCCACCTCCTTACGGAAAAAACTCACAATGACTTCTCTACTCCACTCCCCACCTCTGCCCAGTTGCTTGTGCCGCTAGGAGGAAATCTTGCCCTTCATGCAAAAAAACGGTGTTCATCACATAAGACCGATGGGTCCTCAACATTGTAACCCAGAGGTACAAATTTTACTTCCACTCACTGCCAACCCCAAGAGGGTTCCCAAACCTTCCTCCAAACCAGTGGGCAAAGGCTCAAAGCCAAGTTCTTTCCCTGCTCTCCATCAGAGCTATTCAGCCGGTTCCAGTGGAGCAGATAGGTCAGGGATTCTATTCCAGACTCTTCCTGGTACCCCCGAAAAGAGGGCTCTTGGCACCCAATCCTGGATTTTTCAATTCTCAACACCTTCCTGGTGGTACCAAAATTTAAAATGCTTACTCTGCAACAGCTTCTACCTATGCCAGCCAAGGATGCCTGGTTAGTCACCCGAGACTTAAAAGAAGCCTATCTGCACATCCCTGTAAGGGAGTCATACAGGAAGTGTCAGCGTTTCAGGGCCGGATTTATGCATTATCAGTTCTCTGCACTTCCCTTTGGCTTGTCCACTGTGCCCAGATTATTCACAAAATGTCTGGCTCCAGCTGTTGCATACTGCAGGCAGAGAAATATCCAAATTTACCTGTACTTGGACTGCCCGATTCAGACGGACAGTCAGGAATTGCTGGTGCAGCACCTGACATTTGTGAAAAACCTCCTCACTTCCTTGGGGTACACCATTAACGAAAATAAATCAAAACTGGTACCCAGTCAAAAGGATTGTATTCCAGTGAGTAAGCTCGGGCACAACATCCCGGATAGCATTCCTCACTTCAGAAAAACATGTCCATCTGTCAGCCTACTTCAAACAAATGGCCACCAGAACCCAGCTGTCCACAAGAAAAATACTGCAGGCCCTAGGGTTCATGGCCTCATATATACTGCTAATTCCATATGCAAGACTGCATATGAGGAAACTTCCGTGGTACTTAAAAAGTCTTTGGTGCCAACATTCTCAGGACCTGGAAACAGTCATTCCTCTCATACCCTAAGGACAGAGTTCCTTTGCTAAGCAGAAGCATGCAACCACAATAAGGGACTGCCCTTTACTCAACCCCATGCCACCCAGACCCTAACCATGGACGCATCAGACTATGCCTGGGAAGCACACATGGATGGCAAATGTATTCAGGGCCACTGGAGCCCAAGTCAAATTCATCTGCACATCAGCCAAAAAGATGCTGGCTGTGCAGAACGCCCTGACAACTTTCAGATCCCTACCCCTCTAGGACAACAACTAATAAAAACAGACACCACAGTTATGTGCTACATCAACAAGCAGGGGAGAACCCACTCTTACCCACTCTGCACGTTAGCCATGGTCCTGTGGAGCATGGCCTTGGGCATGCAAGTCCATCTGCAAGCTCAATTCCTGCCTTGCAAACAAAACTCATTGGCAGACATTTTAAGCAGAAATCTCCTAGACCCACACGAGTGGTAATTGTCAAACACCTTCAACCTTCTGATTCAGAAATGGGGGACCCCAGAGGTGGATCTCTTTTCCTCACCCTACAACCACCAGCGCAGCAAATTCTGCACTAGGAATCCTCACAGCTGGGCCTGGAAAGTGGATGCCCTATCTTTTCAGTGGATAAATCTGAGTTTATGCCTTTCCTCCTCTGCCCCTTCTCTCAAGAGTATTACTCAAGATAAGACAGGACAGACCAAGGACAATTCTGATTGCCCCAGACTGGCCACGCCAGCACTGGTACCCACTCCTGCGCAGCCTGTCACCGGTGCCACCCTGGCACCTACACCAGAACCCAACCCTGCGGACAGATTCTGCATTCGCAACTGCAAACCCTAAATCTTGCAGACTGGCTTATTCCCTGAATTTTCCCCCAGCAACCCTAAGCAAGCAGGTGCTGGACATCATTCTTGAAGCCAGAAGATCCAGTACAAGAAAATCCTATGCTGATAAGTGGAAAAGGTACTGCTCCTGGATTCAGTCTAAAGGAGAGGACACAACTCTGCCCTCCCTGCTTCTAATCCTGGATTACTTAGCAGATCTACTCCACAAAGGCATGTCCTCCTCTTCCATTAAGATCCATGCCTCAGCCATTTTGGTTCATTGCAACATTGAGCAACCTGTCTTCTCGCACCCTCTTATCAAACAGTTCCTGAGAGGGGGGAAACAATTTAAGGCCTCCAAGGAGAGCCACCCATCCCTGCTTGGGACCTTAACTTTGTACCGGAAAAGCTCACTCTTCCCCCCCTTTGAACCTACAGCGTCAGCAGAGCTAAAATTCCTATCTTGGAAAATGGCCTTGCTGCTAGGCATCACTTCAGCTAAAAGAGTGTCTGAGCTACAAGCACTTATGGTTGTGGAACCCTTCATTATTGTCCATGCTGACAGGATGTCCCTCAGGACTAACCCTTCCTTTATGTGTAAAGTGGTGTCCCTTGTGGCTGTCAATCAATCCATATATTTGCCAACTTTTTTCCCTAATCCCCAAAATAAAGGGGAGAGGATCCTGCACTCCTTGGAAATGCACAGACAGCTCAGATCCTACCGTGATAGGACTAAGCCCTTCAGAATATCTGACCAGTTACTAGTCAGTTTTGCAACAGGGGCAGAGGGCAAGGCCATTTTAAAACAATTTCCAAATGGATAGCACACTGCATCAATTTCTGCTACCTACAAGCACCATGGGAAACCAACGCCTCAGGGGGTCAGAACACATTTCACTAGGGCAACATCTACCTCTACAGCATTTCTCAGGGGAGTCCCTACCAGGGACATCCTTCATCAAGTATTACCACCTGCCTATCTTTTCCAAATCCAGGGCAGGTTTTGCAACAGCAGTCCTGCAAGGCATGCTAGCCAGCTCTAACTCTTCTTGACTGCCTCCACCCTTCTTCAGCTTTGGGAATCCACCCAAGTGTGATGACTGCAACAGTGAAACACGAAGAACATAGTACAGTTGTGTACACTTACCATAAATTTATTTATTTTATTTTACATTTGTTAGCCGGGTTAGTCCGACTGGACATGTCCATTTACAGTGGAGGCCCAGGGAGAAAAGCTCTGAATTAATATACACAAGTAGTGAAACTTACATTGTAGAAAAAGCTCTGCAACAATTTACATTAATAATAAACATATTATTGTACAAGTGACAAACAGGCAAATAACTGACCAAAGGTATGTTTCTTAGTAAGAAAGCAAAAGTTAAAATTAACCCAAAACAGGGGATTCATTTATTACAGTGGGGGTTCCTGAGTTTGCAGCAGAGCATCCGGAGACTGCATCTGCATCATTTATGTGCAGTTTCAAAGAATGGGGTCTTATGTGATGCATGGGCATAACAAAGAATTTAACAGGTGTGCTTTGAGAGAGTTTTTGAACAGTGTATTTGAAAGAGCAGAGGTCAGAGAGGTGGGAAGGTTATTCCAGTTTCTGGCAATGTTGTGGGAGAACAGAGCTTTTCCTGCAGAGTTATTTGCTTTAGAGATGCAGAAGAGAGATTTTTCTGAGGAGTGGAGGGGACGATTTGCTATGTACTGAGTTAGGAGTTTGTTTAGGGATGGGGTTTTGTCAGGATGTTTTACAATATTGTAGACAAGTATTAGTTGTTGATAGTTAAGTAGTTGAGGGAGTTCTAATGTATTCACTGTTGCAGTCCTGGTTTCCCTCCCTCCAGCCTCCTGGTTTCTCACTCTCTCCTCTCTATGGCTATTACTCACCCCTTTCAGGGGTATTGGTATTTACTTTTTACTGGTGGTGTTTTCCCCACCATAACTTAGCTCCCTATTTGGGGGGCTCCTGACATTTGGGGCAAGAAAAACTGATGTAATGGCATCAGCTGCCTGTTTATATACCCCTGACTACCTGAATTCACTCCTGGAGCCACAGCATCTGATGCTGAAATACTAAGTCTCTGGTATTTGGGCCGACTGGGGTCTACCTGCAAGCAGATAACCCAAGTGTGACGACTGCAACAGTGAATACACTCTAGCATCTACATTTATGCTGAGTGTACACAACTGTACTTCTTTTCTAGTTCTTCGTGTTATTAACCAGTTCTTAAAAGTTTAAGGTTACGTCTCGTCTCCACCTTTTCTGTATTCAGACTAAACCCTACCGACTACCTTGACAGCTCTCTCGTACCATTGTTGGTACTACTCCCTCTTCCCTACCTAGTAGGCTCTTCTCTTACCTTTCTGGTATTGATAGCCTCTGTATAAAAAAAAAAAACTCAACCCTTTTATCTTCCTGTTAGGTAGTTTAGTTTATTGTGTGGTATTATTAGCATTTTATAATGTCGGATAAGGCCAAACTTGGGTTCAAGCAGTGTGACAAGTGTGGGAGTAAAATGCCCAACTCTGACTGCCACGCCCGATGTGTTTGTTTGGGCGTTGAGCACATTAACGTTTCCTGTGACATTTGTTCGAGCTTCAGCAACCATACTCTGGCTAAACGCAAGAACAAGCTTATTCTTATGGGTATGCTGAAAACACCCTTCTCAGAGGCTCTTTCTGGGATAGTTGTCTCACCACCTCCTAAGCATAAGGATGTGAAAAAACAGAGAAACTGAGTGACTCTGTTCCAGCATCTCCATCCTTCTTGGAACCGAGTCGACACCGGGCTTCTCCAGCACCTTCGGCGCAGACAGCTTCGGCACCAAGGTCCATGTCTTTTCCCTCTGCGCTGTCCTGAATTTTGACTTACTCCAGCCACGGTACCAGCTTCGGCACCATCCTCCTCGGTGCTGACCCTGTTTTTGACACAGGCTCCGACTACTGTACCTGCATTGACACCATCCCTGGCCATAGTGCCAATGTCTTATCGGTTCCGAAGGTCGAGCACCTTCCAAGAACCAGGTATTCTCCCTCTTATGACCCCTTTTTGGGACAACAATTTAGTCAATTTCTTGAGAGACCAGAATCTCCTTCGGCAGCTTCCTTCAGATCCACCAGGAGTCTTTTGGAACAAGATGTAGTGAGGGTTGTGGACCAGCTTTTGGCAGCTAGAGGATTACCCACCCCGGTTAGGTCTTCCCTCCCTCTTGGAACGGAAGCTCTCACGGCATATTCACCTGTATATCCTCCTCTGGCCTCTTCTTAGATCTCGGAGGCTTTGGTACCAGGGGCCATCCTGGTGCATTCCGTCTCTGCTCCAACAGGGGAGGCTTCTCTGTCAGCACCGATTACTCTTAGTGCAATGGCTCCTTTGGAACTGGCGCACTCTCGGAGCAATGATTAGGCTGTCTGCACCATGTCACCTATTTTGGCACTTTTATTCCAGTGGCACAATCTATGACCACTGCTCCCCCGGCCGCTACCAGTCTTCTTAGAGCTTCTCACCTGGAGGCGGGCTCCTCAGGGCGGGGTGTGACCCCGGTTCCGAGGTTGTCTTTCTAGGTTTAGGACTCCCATCCCTCCTCAGGCGGGCCTGTTTTCCATGTGATGGAGAGGGTCCTTGCTTCAACAGGCTTGCAGTTGGGATCTTTGGCAACGACACCAGAACCCCCTTCTAGCATGCAGCTGTCCCAACCCCTACTCTGGGACCCCGAGCACAGGAGCTGCAAGAGCTTCCCTTGAAGAGCACCCCTTCTCCGGAGTCATTCTCAGAAGATCCCACTAGGGAGCCACCCCGGCAGAAACTTTGCAAGAGGAAGCATCTTGATTCCCCTGAGGAATCCATCACCAAAGACACCAATTGCGATGAGGGAGAAGGGTCCCCACAGTCTTCCCTAGAAGACATCTCATTTGGAGGCATTCTCGAGATCCTCAAACAGAGGGGAGACTGGAAGCCCTCCAACCCTTCAGAGGAATCTGTGTTCTTGCAGGCATTCTGTGCTCGGCCGTCTACTTTCTGGGTGACCCCACCTGTGGATGAGCTTATTAAACTTACTGTACAGTGTGCCTGGAAGGCCCCGGACAACATAGAACTTGTCCCCCGGAGGCCAGATAAAATTTTATCCACCCCCTGAAGACCAACCCAATTGGTCCAAACAGGTAGTAGTTGATTCCGTGGTTGTGGCGGCGGCCACCAAGGGGTAACTGGCAGAAGATAGTTCCACTGTTCATCCCCCGAACAGGGAGTCTCGGGCTATGGACAGACTGGGGAAGTGGGCCTATGCTTCAGCGATCTTTGCTATTCGGTCGGTGAATTATCTGGCACACTTTACTCTCCTCCAAAGAGACCTAATCTCAGAAATGTCTACCTCTTTGGCGGGGGTACTGCCTGAGGAAGTGCGTAATAGTGTTGCCTCTCAGCTAGCTACCCTGGAATCCATCTCAAACTCCTCAGTGCGCATGATCTCTCACACTACCAAGGGGGCAGCTTGAGCAGCCACATCAGGCATCATCCTGAAATGGCATGCTTGGATGCATTTGACATCGCGGACCTCTCTAAATCTTCCTTCGTTAACGCGCCTGTTGACTAATTTTTCCTTTTTGGTCCCAGAGTCAGAGAGACACTATCACATAGTGAGAAAGATGGAAAGCCTTTGTCTGCTGTGGGCATATGCTTTTCCACTCCCCAGAGGTCCTAGTCCAGGAATCAGAGGGGATGAAAATTGTGGTTCAAGAAGTCCCAAGGATCTTTTCATGACACTTGTGATGAGCAATCCCCCTGGGGCAGAAGGGGTCCGCACAACCAGGGCGCTAGAGATTTCTTCTCCAGCCAACCCTTCCAGCACTCCTGAGCAGCGGCTTAATTGTTTTCCTCTGGAAACAGTCAGTTGTCTATTTTCCCTGCACCTACAGGCCTGGCAACTCATAATGGATGTGTGGGTGCAGAGAATAATATCCAGAGGCTGTCCTATCCCATTTGATCTTACTCCCAGACCCGTAAAATGAATCTCTGATGTCCCACCCAGTTCGAGAGGAGGCTGCAGCCTTAGAAATCAAAAAGCTGCTAAGAAAGAGTCATCCAGCCAGTCCCACCAGAGCAGAGAGGATCTGGGTTTTACTCTAGGTTCTTTTTAGTGCCAAAAAAGACAGGGGACTGGAAACAAGTCCTGGATTTCAGCTTACTAAACAAATTCATAAAACCTCAAAAATTCCGGATGGTCACGGTACAGTCCATTCTCACCTTTCTGGGGAAGGACAACTGGATGTGCTCTATAGACCTCCAGGATGCGTATTACCACATAAAGTTGGACAAATGCTCCAGGAGATTTCTCCGCTTCCGGCTGGGAGCCAGTCACTGTCAGTTCAGGGTACTGCCCTTTGGTCTCTCAACAGCCCCCAGTGTGTTCACCAAATGTATGGCAGTCATAGTAGCTCATCTCCGGCTACAAGGATTCCAGCTGTTTCCATATTTAGACGATTGTCTCTTTACTGCCACAACCAGGAATCTTCTCATTCTCAGTCTCTCTTACACTCAACGCCTTGCTCTTCGCCTAGGTATCACGATCAATATGGACAAATCACAAACATTCCCAACAAGAAACACGAATTCATTGGAGAAATCTTCGACACAACATCCTGTTAAGCTTCCCTTCCTCCTCAAGGCTTTCAAAAATAAGCCAGATTCAAGCCCTCCTTCCGCAGACATTTATACCAGTACGTCTTGTACTACAGCTGTTAGGATCTATGGCAGCAACTATTACCTTAGTACCACTGGCAAGGTTGCACATGAGACTATTCCAGTGGCTCCTTTCATCACAGTGGTTGAGCTTAACCCACCCACTCAACCACATGATTCGCCTTACAAACCTTTGCAAGAAAGAAATGCTTTGGTGGATGAAGCCAGAAATAAATCTTTGGTGTCGACCATTTTGCCTTCCCCAGCCCAGGGCCACGGTGGCCACGGACGCTTCCCTGTTAGAGTGGGAGGGCACTTCCAGGGAAAGACATTCCAAGGCACCTGGTCCACCATGGAGGCCAATTTGCACATAAATGTCCTGGAATTGAGGGCAGATGTTCGTGTTTCACTGTTGCAGTCATTACAATTGGGTTATCCTGCTGGCAGGCTACCCGCAGTCGGCCCGAGTTCCAAAGTCTAGGTCTGGCGTCTGTTGCTGTCGCCTCCTCCCTGACGTCAGTGCACCCAGGGGTATAAAAGATGCAGCCGACACCATTTTCTTCAGTCTTTCTTGCCTCGCGGTGCCCGAAGCAAAAGCAGTTCGCAAGTGCCGGTCGGTCGACTCCTGAGATTTTCAAATTCGAATTTCAGATCCGAAGTCTTCATTAAAGCTAAGTACCCCGTTGGGGAAACCTTTTTCTTGCCCCATACTGATGTCAGAAAAAGTTAATTGCATTTCTTGTGGGAAGCAAATACCTCATAAGGATTTTCATTCTTACTGTATTTCTTGCCTAGGCCCTGACCACGACATTGCTAGTTGTCGGTTTTGTGCTAGCTTTAACCAGCACACTATTAAGCGTCGGTACGATTTTGCATTTCATTACTTTGGCAGAAGATTCAATTATATAATGCCATCGTAACAGCTGACTACTGGAGTTTATAAAAAGCGCAAAGAAAAGGATAGGCATCTGAGGTCCAAAACCGAGGCTTCCGTTAGGCCTGTTGCCGGTTCTCAGTGAGGCGCTTTCGCAGCCCCTGACGCCTGCTACCTCAGAGCCACAGGCCGCTTCCGACTCAGTGGAGCTGACTAGGCTGCTGGAAACTCAAGGTATTGGACACACTGAAACTATTCCCTCAGATGGGTCCAGAGCCACTGAGCAGGCATCGGCTTCTGAGGGTGTTTTCAGGCCTACACAGTTATATGTAAAACCAACTTCAGCTTCAAAGGCAAAGACTAAAGTAGCTCTAAAGACAAAGAAACAAGTACAGCATTCTCCTGGACAGGCCTCAATGCCTAAAAAACAGATGCTTAAAATGGCCGAAGACCTAATTACTTTGATCAGGGGTTCCCATCCCCCTCCTGATAAGATGCCTAGGCAAGAGATAGAATATGAATCTTCAGGTTAGGTTTCCATTTCCTCTGATTCTTCTTCTGAACAGGAATATTCCCTTCCTCCCTATGGAGGATTCTGATGGTGAAGAATTATTCCCTTCAGCCTCTCCTCCTGAGGATTATTCTGTTGGGGAGACCCCTGCATGCTTTGAGGGAGCATTTCCACTGGAAGAGCCAAGATTACTCAGAATCCAAGAAAAGGCTCAGACTTCCTTTTATTACCTCAGCACAGGTCCCTTGCTATTCCTCCTGTTTTAGACATTGTAGATGATGTATTTTCAGAGTCTGTCTCCTGACTCTCTACCACCAGCTCCTGCTAAGCCAGACAATATACTACAGGGTTCCTGACTCACATAAATTCCTTTACAAAAACCCTGCTGCTGACCCATAAACTATTTCTCAGGGTCCCAAGGGGGGGGTCAAGGCTTCCACTGCAAAAAACCCTATCCCCTCTGATAGGGGTTCAAGGGCCCTGGAACTATGGGGGAAAAAGATTTATACTTCTGCTACCTTGGCTGTAAGAGCTTTAAATTGTCAGTTTCATATGCTTAAATATCAGCAATGTCTTATGTCACTGCTTAAACAGAAAATGTTGACATTCAGAATGTGCAGAAAACAAAGAAATGCCGGATTTATTGCATGCAGCTGAATAAGTGGGAAAGCATACTTTGCAATGTGGTTTTGATTCTTTAGAGGCCTCCTGCAGGGCCGCAGTTACAGGTTCTGTCATTAGGAGGCATGCTTGGTTAAAAGAACAAAATCTGCCTGATCATGTTAAAGCAAAACTATTAGATGCTCCATTACAACATGATACCTTGTTTGGTGTTAAAGCAAAAGAGGTGTTGAAGAAAATGGAGGATAAAGCTAAATCTATGCAAACAGTGAAGGATTTCTTACAGGTACAGCCTCCCAGATTTAGCAAGAACTGGCGTACAAAGAATTGGTCCTTTCCAGTGTCAGGCCACAAAAAGACAGATACAGACACCCCAGAGGCAGATCATAGCCCCAAGGCTCATACAGGCCTAAACAATCGGGTGCTTCTACCTCCAAAAGTGGAGAGGAAAAATCACAGCCATACAGGAAACAGTCTCAGTGACTTCCCCCTGCCAGCACCAAGCACTTATCTTCTGGCAGCTCCTTTGGGGGGAAAACTAGCACTTTTTTCACAAAATTGGCACATAACTCAGGACAAATGGGTCTTAAATATCGTTTCTTAAGGCTACAAGTTCCACTTTCACACCCTGCCAGTGCCAAACGGAATGCCAGACCTGCCACATAATCAATGGGCAGAGGCACAAAAACAAGTTTCATCCCTCATGGACATGAGAGCCATTCAGCAAGTACCACAGCAAGAGCAGGGACAAGGATTTTACTCAAGGCTATTCTTGGTACCCAGAAAGGACAAAGCCTGGAGACCAATACTGGACCTGTCTATCCTAAACACATTCCTGGATATTCCAAAATTCAAAATGTTAATTCTGCAGCAGCTTCTGCCCATGCTGGGCAAGAAGGCTTGGCTTGTCACTGTAGACCTAAAAGAGGCATACCTGCATGTCCCAGTCAGACAATCATGCAGAAGATACCTCAGATTTATAGCTGGCTCAATGCACTACCAATTCTCTGCACTGCCTTTTGGCTTATCAACTGCGCCCAGGGTCTTCACAAAATGCCTGGCACCAGTAATTGCATTTTGCAGACAATGAGGAATACAAATATATCCTTACTTGGACGACTGCCTTATTCAAGAAGAGAACAAGGACATTCTACTACAGCGTCTGGCGTTTGTAAAACAATTACTAACAGGTTTAGGGTACACAGTAAACGAAAAGAAATCAAAACTCATACCCACGCAAGAGATAATTTTCCTGGGTGCAAGCTTAAATACAACTGCCCAGATGGCTTATCTCATGCCAGACAAACACAGACAACTGACTACTTATTTCAAAATGGTGGCATCAAAGACCCAGTTATCTGCAAGAAAAATTCTGCAGGCTTTGGGCTTCATGGTATCCTGCATACTACTAATTCCATATGCAAGACTGCATATGAGGAAACTTCAGTGGTATCTAAAAAGTGTTTGGACTCAACATTGCCACAGCCTGGAAACAATTACCCTCATTCCTTGCCTGCAACAGGAGTTTCGATGGTGGGCAAAAGCCTGTCATCTCAACACGGGACAGCCATTCACCTTACCCACAGCCCGACATTGACAACAGATGCATCAGATTATGCCTGGGGGGCCCATATGGTAGGAAGATGTATTCAGGGCACATGGTCTGCAGGTCAAATGCATCTACATATCAATCAAAAAGAGATGCTAGCTGTTCAGAATGCCCTGACAGCCTTCAAGGATCTACTTAATCCAGGACAACTACTGATAAAGACGGACAATACTACAGTCATGTGGTACATAAACAAGCAGGGGGGCACCCATTCCTACCCCCTCTGCAGACTAGCCATGAACTTGTGGGACACAGCACTGACTTACCAAGTACATCTGCAAGCACAATTCCTGTCAGGAAGGATAAATACTCTGGCAGACAAACTAAGCAGAAACCTAATGGATCCCCACGAGTGGAAATTTGATCCACAAGTCTTCAGCATGAAAACAAGGAACTGGGGATGCCCGGACATAGACTTATTTGCCTCTCCACACAACTGCCAACTACAGAGATTCTGTACAAGGACTTATCACAAGCAAGCATGGAAAGTGGATGCTCCATCCTTCAGCTGGAAAAACCTAACCGTATATGCCTTTCCTCCTCTGCCTGTCCTCCCCAAGGTACTCCTCAAGTTCAGACAAGAGAAGCCAAAAATGATACCGATTGCTCCAGACTGGCCCCGCCAGCACTGGTACCCAATCCTAAAGAGCTTGTCTCAATTCCCAGCTTGGACATTACCTCAAATTCCACACTTATTGACCCAACAAGACAGTGTGATACTGCACAGCCAACTCAGGACCTTAAACCTGGCAGCATGGCGAATAATGTAGCCATTCAAGACACCTCTCTCTAAAGCAGTGATTGATGTTATTTTGGAGGCCAGGAATCCTAGCACCAGAAAATCTTATGCAGAAAAATGGAAGAGATTCTGTGCTTGGAACCAGGCACAAGGTATTGACACGACTGTTCCAAATATTCCTCAGATTTTGCAATACTTTACTGAGATGCTGGATAAAGGCCTTTCCTTTTCATCAATTAAAATTCATGCCTCTGCCATTTCAGCTCATTACAATACAGAACCACCTATTTTTTCTCATCCATTACTAAGGCAGTACCTCAGAGGGGCCAAAAACATAAGACCTCCAAGGAGAGCACCAATACCTACATGGGACCTCAACTATGTCTTGGAAAAACTCACACTGCCTCCGTTTGAGCCAGCCTCTGCAGCTGATATAAAATTCTTATCCTGGAAAACAGCTCTGCTCCTAGCAATTACCTCCGCTAGACGAGTCTGAGTTACAGGCACTCATGGCTGTGGAACCTTTCATCATTTTCCATCCTGACAGGGTTTCTCTAAGGACAAACCCTATATTTATGCCTAAGGTAGTGTCCAGTGTGGCCCTTAACCAAACAATTCATTTGCCTACCTTTTACCCAAACCCACAGAATAAGGGCGAGAGACTTCTGCATTCTTTGGACATTCACAGGCAGATACGCTTCTACTTGGACAGAACCAAAGCTTTCAGAAAGACTGAACAGCTACTAGTGGCATATGCTGCAGGATCACAAGGAAAGCCTATCTCGAAACAGACTTTCATAGTGGATAGGCCACTGCATTCATTTCTGCTATTCACAGCATGGCAAATCAGTGCCCAAGGGCATTAGGCCACATTCAACCAGAGCAGCAGCCACTTCAGCATCCTTCCTCAGAGGAGTACCAACCAAAGACATCTTAGAGGCTGCAACTTGGAGTTCAGTGCATACTTTTACAAAGCACTACCACTTACCTCTCTACTCTAAATCCAGGGCAGGCTTTACCACTGCAGTTCTGCAGGGCCTGATAGCCTTACCTAATCCTATTTAGCACCAGCCTCCCAACCTTAGCTTTGGGATTCAACCCAATTGTAATGACCAACAGTGAAACATGATGAACATAGTACAGTTGTGTACCTACCATAAATGCAGATGGTCGAGTGTATTCACTGTTGCAGTCCAGGTTACCCTCCCACCATCCCTCTTTTCCTTGCTGGGACTTAACTGTACTTCTCTATTCTATACAACCTATATGGTGTATTTGCTTGTAGATGAAGGAAAAGTTGATTTTTGTGTATGCATGCTTATTGGCCTAATTAGCCTACCATTTTAGGGGCACCTGACATCTGGGGCAAGAAAAACTGAAGAAAATGGCATCTGCTGCATCTTTTATACCCCTGGCACACTGATGTCAGGGAGGAGGCGAGAGCAACTGACGCCGGACCTAGACTTTGGAACTCTGGCCGACTGCAGGTAGCCTGCCAGCATGATAACCCAATTGTAATGACTGCAACAGTGAATACACTCTAACATCTACATTTATGGTAGGTACACAACTGTACTTTCTCTTAGTGTTGCAAGCGTTCCACACATCCCTCTCTTCCGGGACCATTGCAGTCTAATCGGACAACATGTCAGTCGTCTGGTATATCAACAAACAAAGCAGAACCAGGTCTTACCCCCTGTGTTGGGAGGCCATGAGAATTTGGCACTGGGCAATGTCTTCCAGCCATTTTTTCATAGCAACGCACATTCCCGGGAGTTCCAATCTTATTGCTGACAATCTGAGCAGGAACATTTTGATGCCTCATGAGTGGTCCCACAGTCCTATAATAGTGGTTCAGATCTTCCACCATTGTGGCAGGCCTTGCTGCGACCTGCTTGCTTCTCCCCTAAGCAACAAATGCAGAAGCTATTTTGCCCTGATCCCCCCTCAGGCGAGTCACCGAGGGATGCTGTGATGCATGATTGCCCCCCCGGTCTGCTGTATGCCTTTCCCCCATTTCCCCTCATCCTGAAATTCCTCCAGAAAGCTCAAAGGTTGAGAAGCAAAGTGATCCTCATTGCCCCTTATTCGCCCCATCATGTCTGGTTCCCTTTCCTATGGCCTCATCTGATTCACAGCCTGTGGATCCTGGATCCAATCTCAAGGTCTGCTGTCTCCTCCTCAGAGACTGATTCACCCCAATCTCCACAGCCTCAAGCTCACAGCTTGGTTTCTCCACTTCCGATGATTGCCAGGTTACCTGATATTTCATCCCCTGTTCGCGAGATTCTTCTGGCTTCACACAAACCTTCCACCAGGAAAATGTTATTCTAGTAAGTGGATTAAGTTTTCTAGATGGGCCAAAGAACATAACATTAGACCCCTTTTCCATGCCTATTCAGAAGATCCTACAATACCTGACTACCCTATTACACGCAGGAGCTTCAGCATCGACATTTACAGTGCCTTTAGCAGCTATTGCAAATTTTCACAATGGAATTGACAATTCTTCTGTTAGGTCACACTGACTGTGCAAAACCTTCATGAAGGGAGTATTACATATTTAACCTGTTAAGCCTCCTATAGAGCCATGGGACTTGCTTTTGGTGCTTCAGTCGTTAAGTCCTCTCTTTGAGCCCTCCAACTCCTGTGATATAAAATTTTTGTCTTGGAAAACTCTATTTCTAGTAACCTTTATCTCAGCGAGAAGAGTATATGAGTTCCAGGCCTTGATTGTCAAGAGACCTTACTTGATTTTTCATAGGGAGAGAGTGTCCCTACGTTCTGACCCCTCCTTTTTGCCCAAGGTCATTTCTGGATTTTCCATTAATCAATCTGTTGACCTACCGGTTTTCTTTCCTCACCATTCAGATAGAGGGGAATACCTTTTGCATACCCTTGATGCTCATAGCAACTTTGTTTCTACTTGCACAGAACTAAACCTTTCTGAAAAATGGATCAATTGATTGTGGCCTTTGCAGGACCCAGATAGGGTAAGCCTGTTTCCAAAATGACTTATCTTCTTGGCTCAGAAACGCCATCATTTTCATCTACTATCAGAACAAAGTGCCCTTACCTTCCAAAATAAAGGCTCACTCTACTAGAGCAATGGCTACTTCAATGGCCTTTCATTCCAGTGCCTCTATGGATGATATTTGCGCAGCAGCCACTTGGGCAAGACTTCATACTTTATCACTTATTGTACATTGGATTTGGCCTATAGGGGACGAGTATTATTTGGTTCTATGGTGCTCAGGAATGTCCTTCCGTAGGGCCACCCAGGACTCAAGTAGCTGGGGGACTCAGTCCTATCAAGCACATAACACAAAAACGTACTCTGAGGCTCTATTAAAAAACTTACCAAAACAACAGAGGCTCCCAAAGCAGACACCCAAAAATCCACCACCTCAAAACATAACACATGCAACACATACTTCAATAAATCGGTGTGTCAATAAATCACAGCCCTTAAGGCCAAACACTATGCCTGATACACTAGTGATAGGTGACTCTATAGTCAGACACACTGACGTCCCACTTACCAGGCTGAGCAAGGAGAGGGTAACGGTAAGCTGCCTATCGGGGGCTAGGATCCGCCATATAACACACTCACTCGGGTCACTCAAAAGCACGTACAAATATGACTCCGTCATTGTCCATGCCGGCGTGAATGACCTGAGACGTACCTCCTTGGACTACATGAAAAGAGACATAGAGGAGCTCTCTGATTATGTAGCCCAGGCTGGTATGACCCTGACCCTGAGCAGCATCTTGCCCTCACCAAGAATGATGCCACAATACAAAGACAAGATGATCAACTTTAATAATTGGCTCAATTACTGGTGTCATTCTAGGGGGATCCAATGTCTGTCTGCTTGGGATGACATGCTGGGCAAGCCACGCTGCTTCCCAAGGGACTGCTTGCACCTGTCACCACTGGGCTTCCGGATATTGGCTAAGGCTCTTGCCACCCCCATAGTGCCTTTTTTAGGCAAGGCTCAAAAGACGAACCCACCTCCTTAGAAAACAAAAATGGAAAAAAATTAAGGGTAATGCTGCTCAACGCCAGAAGTCTAAATCTCAAGATGCAGGCTCTCGAAGCACTCCTCCGTATGGAGAACATCGATGTCTGCGCTGTAACCGAGACCTGGTTCAAGGCTCCTGAGAGCACCCCAGCGCTACCAGGCTTTACCTCGTATCATGCTTTTCGGCCCCAAAACCCAGGCTGAACCACAAAGGGAGGGGGAGTGTCCATATTCATCAAGGATACCCACACCTCCAGGTTAGTGGCAACTCATGAAGCATCGGAGACCATCCAGGTGCAGCTAACTGTAGGCAAAACTGCTGTACAACTGGTTGCATGTTACAGACCACCCTCCCAATCTCAAGAACCCCACTCAGCCTTCCTGAAGACATTGGAAGATATGAATGTCTCACCAAATACCATCATATTGGGAGACTTCAACTACCCTAACATAGACTGGGTGCACTATTCTAGCCCTAGCACCCTAGCCCAAAGGTTCCTGGAATTCATAAACTCAAATGCAATGGAACAGCTAGTCACCTCTCCCACAAAGGGGGATAATATACTAGACCTGATCATCACAAACATGGGGACAAAAATGCTCCACACCGGAAGTATTCCCCTCACTGGTGAGATCTGACCACAAACTTATCACCCTGGATATACATTTACCACCTCCACCCCCAACACAAAAGACTACAGTGAGAAACTTCTCAAAAGCCGACTTTACACTTCTCAAGACTGAGATGGTATCATTTAAGCCCACAGGGCCAATGGAAACCACATCCCACAATGCTGAATCCTACACAAATGCTTTCTACGGACATCTCCAAGAATGCATGGATCGTGCAATCCCAAATAAAACCAAGACCCTCTCCACCAAAGGAAAGCGTCCTGTCTGGTGGACCCCAGCCATAAACAAATTGTATAACAAAAGAAGGAAGCTACGGCAAGACAGAGCAAAATCCCATAAAGGGAAGGCATCTCTGATCAGCACTAGTAGAAAGCTACGTTCTCTCATAAAAACATCCAAGGCCAACTTTGAGAGAAAATCGCCAAGGACACTAAAGATAACCACAAGGCATTCTTCAGTTATGTTAGAAACCTGGGCGGAAACCCTCAGATATGCTCAGAGTTAGTACACAACGACAAAAAGTTTACCGAACCCACAGATATTGCCAACATTCTGGCAGACAGGTTCAGTGCAAATTTCTCCCGTCCCTCACCTCCAAAAGAAGAAATACTCATCCCAGCTGAATGTAACCTCCCTGTCATCTCTGATGTCCAGGTGAGAACCGCCCTCAGCAAAGCAAAAAACACAGCATGTATGGGACCTGATGGTATCCCTGGCTGCGTGATACGTGAACTCCAAGAGGAGCTAAACCCGCATATAAAAATGTTATTTAACCTTAGCCTTACTACAGGATATGTACCTAAACACTGGCGTACAGCAACAGTGGTCCCACTCCACAAGGGAGTCTCCACTACAGACCCTGGGAACTACCCCCCCCCATAAGCTTAACCAGCCTGTTCTGCAAAGCTATGGAAAGAATTATTATGGAACTCATAAACAGCGACATTGGGGACCTACAGACACTTGATCCCACCCAGTTCGGCTTTGTAAAGGGCAGATCCTGCCTTTTGAACCTGGTTGACTTTTTCGAAACAGTCACTAGAGCCATTGATGAGGGCAAGACAGTCCATACAGCCTACCTTGACTTGGCTAAAGCCTTCGACACAATGCCCCACTCAGGGATCATAGATAAGCTAAACAGCTTAAATGTAAATCCATATGTCACAAAATGGGTTGCAAACTGGCTAAAGAACAGAACCCATAAAGTCAAAATTGCGGGAGCCATGTCAGACTCAAAGCTAGTCACAAGTGGTGTCCCACAGGGCTCTGTCCTGGGACCCCTCTTGTTCGGCATTTACTTCTCAGATGTGAAAGCAAACATGGGAGGGTTGTGGCTGACAAAGTTCGCAGATGACTGCAAACTAGGCGCCATAGTCGATACACCAGCTGACACATATATCCTACAGAAAGGCCTCACCGAAACAGACAACTGGTGCCGGAATCATGGCCTTAAACTGAATGCCAAGAAATGTATAGTCATCCCCTTTGGGAAAAACAAAGTACCCACAAATTATCACATAGACAGTAACCCACTGAGCACGGAAAAAGTAATCAGAGACATGGGGACCTTAGTTGATAGTGACCTCTCATTTGACACCCATGTTGCCAAAGTGGTTAGAAAGACTTTCTACCTTGCCCACCTTATCATGAAGGGGTTCACATCCAGATCAAAGGAGGTCATTGTGCCCCTGTACTCCTCCCTTATCAGGCCCATGATTGAGTACAATGCCCCATTTGGTATGTACCTCACCCGGCACTTACAACAGCTAGAGAGACCCCAGAAGTACCTCACCAAGAGGATCAAGGGTCTCCAACATATGTCGTATGCTACCAGGCTAAAGAAACTCCAGCTCTATTCAGTAGTATATCGCCTGCTCAGAGGTGATCTGTGCCTGACGTACAAGGCCATGTCCAACCAGGAATTGATGGACATGCTCCACCTCAAAAAATCCAAATCCATAAGAACCACGAGAGCCAAAGATTTAAACCTCAGTACAAACATGAATAGAACATGCTGGAGGGACAGATTCATAACTCGGAGGCTTCCCATACTCTGGAACAGAATCCCAGTTCATGTTAGGCAGAGCCCCTCACTGACTCTCTTCAAGAGAAATCTTGACGAGTGGATGGGAGATCGTAGGTTTACCCCGGGGGTCACCCCTGTGTCGCTACTTGACAGAGGCACAGTAAACTAATTTTAATAAGTAAGGGGGTCTTCAATGTGTCACTACTAGACAAAGTCACAGTATTCTAAATTTATTCTGTACACCTTAGTTACCACTACATGGGGTGGCGAAAGCCACATCTGTAGGGCTAGGCTTGCAAATGCCCCAGGGCAGATAGCCTAGTACTAAACTATGAAACTATGAAATAAAGATTTATAACATCAGATAAAGAAGTTATGTCTTACTATAACGTTCTGTCTGTGTAGTAGATCTTTATTCATTTATTACTTTTCACCCTCCTTCCCCCCTGCCTGGACTCCTGGTGGACTTCAGGATTTCCTTATTAGTTAAGGTATTTGCTCAGAGAGAGCCTCCTTATTACTTCTATACTGTATTGGTGGGCAAACTCGATCTGAAGAGACTGAGAGGGGAATTGTGGGGTAGGTCTTTGCTGAGAGTTTTTGGCTGGTGCAAGCTTGGTAATGGATGTGTCTGTTCCGATGACGGATCCAAAGTCCTAACAGTAATGAATGAATAAAGATCTACAACACAGATGAAACGCTATGGTAAGACACAACTACTTTTTCCATGCTGAAAGCTGATTATTTTTCTTAGAATTTTCTTTAGCTCTATTGTAGCATTTTTCGGTGGAATATAAATGCATGTCAGTGTAATCTTCTTCCCTTGGCAGTAGCCCCTTAGTACTACAAATCTACCATTATTGTCTTTTTTTTTTTTTCTTCCTTTACTATTGGAGCTCCTCTTGCAATTAATATAAGTACTCCTCTCTTCCTTTGTCCCAGGTATTCTGCTGAATAACCATCCTGAAAACCTTTCTTTATCAAATTCATATGTTCAGTTCTTTCCAAGTGTCTCTTGTAAGCATAGCTATTTGCACTCTACTTTTTTAATAATAGTTCTGTACTCTTTCTTTTTTTTTGGTTTATCTTTGAGACCATTAACGTTTAAAGACAGTATAGAAAAATCATATTCTTGAGGGTTTATTATTCGCAACTTTTATGTAGAACAGCTTTCAGTGTCTGTCTCTAGTTCTAGCTTCTGTGTTATGGGCATGCACTGTTTAGCAGATTCATCTTTCATACAGCTGTTTCTTGTAATCTGTATTTGAGCCTCTGTCACATCTTGCAGAACATTCTGCTTTATTGAAAACTCTCAAAAATACGCACACCCAATACCCCCTAAAATCTGTTAACTTAATACTACACAAAATTATGTACATCTTCAAATATTGAAGTTTTTCCCTCTTAATAGGAACGTAAGTTCCAACTGACAGCCCCACACACAGACTTGAACTAAACTAAAGAAAACTTAACCATGCTAACACACATGGTAGAGCCTGTATTCAATTAAGCGCTGTCTGATTTTGCCTTATAGCTCTCTCAGCTGGGAAACGCTTGAATGCTTTCAGAAAAGAGTTTCTCTAAGCCATTTCTCTCTATCAGATTGTCTGCTAGTGACATGAGAACCAGATACAGGACTGTTCACTAGAAAAAAGACCTTATGTGTCTGTCTTTCGGCTTTTCCCGGTTAGGGGTCGCCACAGCGGAACTCCAGTCCGCTAATGATTGGCAGTAGATTTTTATGTGCTGGCTTGCCGGGCCTAAAGCACAACCTTCAACGAAGGAACGCCCATTCACGCATGTCGACACACAGAAGACGCTCTAAATGAGAATCGAACGGGCAACGTCTAACTGTGAGGCGACAACACTACCGCACCACCAAAAGACCTTATAATGTTCAATATTTTTAATTTCCTTGCTTTGTCAAAACCTGTTACTGTAAAAAGCTAACAGTCATTCCCTTATGCAAGAATGAGAAAAAACACACTAATTTTTCTTTTGTCATGATCTTTTAACCAAATCCCCTTTTTTAACCATACAGTGTCTACATTTCTTAAAACTAAACAAGGAGAAAGAGAGAAGGCGGAAAGAAAAAATAAACAGAAGCACCTATTTAATTAGTATCCCCATCACACTTAAATTGAAGGAAAAAAAAACTTTGTAACATTCAGTGAAAATCATGCACTACTTAAGTAATACCGTTAAGAAAAAAATAATTTTACTTAACTCTCTTCCTCCTCTTCCCCTCTCCTGAGTATTTTTCCGAACATTAATGACATGAAGTAGGGCATATGCTTTACATTACCTTACAAGTTTAACAAAGTCCAAGAAAGTCCAATATTTCTAGATTCATTTGTTCTTTTCCTGTTATCTCAATCTCCCAAACCCTATCTTTGCTTTGTCTCCAGTGCACTCTTGATTCTTCTAGTCAACTTCTGTGCTTTTTTTCTTTCTCAATCATTTTCTTTTGGAACACTGGGAAATATTTCACTGGCACCAGTCTCTCTGTGGTCTTTATTACCAGAAGAGCAAGGAGAACCTCCTGTTTCACAGATTAGTTTTTGTTGGACAAACTTTTGTTTTTCCTCCTTAGCATGTACTTCATAAAAAAATGTTTGTTCCTCCAGGGAAAAATATTTTGAGGATAGCTGGGTGCAGCAGTTTGACTCTCACACCTACTTCTCGTCATGCCCTACATAATGGTATAAATTTATTCCTCCTTCTGCATGGTGTGCAATGAGTAGTCATTCTCCACAAACACTCTGCTGTCTCCCACTTTTAGTACTTTGTCGTTCTTCCACAGTTTTGTTAGAATCAACTCCTTATGGGTGGGTAAGATTGGATTTTTTTATTTTTTACTATTAAAGGTCTAGGTTGTTTTCTCATAGCCAGGTTTGGAGCAATTCACAAGATGTGCACGTTCAATTAAACAATTCTTGTGGAAAACCAGTCCTGTTGCTTTTTTGTACTTTCATAAAATGAGTACATTCTGTTCCTTCCAGCTTCTCTGGTACTGCAGAAAATCTAAGGTTTTCCCTACTTGCTCTGTCCCTTTAAGTCTGTTGTTTTTTTTTTTAACATGTCTTGTTGTGCAGTGTCATATTCAGATAGCCTGTTCTTCATTTCAACCTGTGAGGTTTGAAGTTCTGTCACTCTAGCTTAATATCTTTTCAAAGCCTCAATTTTTTCCAGCTTTTTATTGTTTGTGTTGATGTACTCCATCAGTGTTTGGTTTATTTTAACCAGGACTGTGTGCTACTGCATCATACTTTCTTCTAGGCTACTGGGAATCATGTCTGGATCTTGTACCACATCTTTCTGAACAACTTCATTACTTTTCCTAGTCTGTTTTTTTCTTCAACTTTTGTAGCTGATTTTCCTCCAGGTCCTTTATATTTCTTTTTAGCCTAGCATCTAGGCAGTACAGTTACGAGTCAGTTACTGAAATTTGCCCTGAAATCTAGGTCCACTGGTATTATTTGCTGAATTTTCTGTTTTCAGACTGGTAGAGCCAGAATTAAGCTGATCTTCGTGTTTCACTGTTGCAGTCATCACACTTGTGTTATCTGCCTGCAGGTAGCCCTCAGTCGGCCCGAATACCAGAGTCTTGGGATTTCTGCGTCTGATGCTGTCACCTCTTCCATGATGTCAAGGGTATAAAACATGCAGCCGACGCCATTACAGCAGTCTTTTTTGCTGAGAAGGGAGTCCGAAGCAGAAGTAGTTTGCAAGTGCCGGTCAGCCGCTACCTGAAATTTTCATTTTTTTTCAAGTTTCAGACCTTAAGTCTTCTAAAGCCAAGTTACCTCATTGGGGATTCTTTTTTCTTGCTCTAACCAATGTCAGAAAAAATTAACAATTGTCTTTCCTGTGGAAAGCAAATACCTCACAGAGATTTTCATTCTTACTGCATCACCTGTTTAGGCCCAGACCATGATGCCCCTTGCTGTCGGTTTTGTGTCTTGTTTAACGCCCAAACCATTTGTGGTCTGGCTATTTTTGTAGTTAAATTCTTTCGCTGTCATTCTCTGTATTCCAAAAAGGCTTCGGTAAGCCATCCAACTACTGATCTTCCGAAAAAGCACAAAGACAGTGACAGACCGCATAGGTCAACAACTGCCGACGAACGTTCCCGTTAAGCTCGTCGCCAGTCCGCCAGTACTCAGGCACCTTTGCAGCCCCTGATGCTCGCTTCTGCAGATTTGCAGGCCTCTGCTGAGACCCATTCGGAAGTCCGGTATGCCGCGAGATGCTTCTACTATGGAACTTGCAGATGTCTCTACCTTGGATGGGTCCAGAGCCGCTGTGCAGGCATCGGCTTCTGAGGGTGTATTCTGACCTACCGATATTCATATTAAACGGACAACTTAATTTCCTACTAAAACTGCTGAGTTTCTCAGGCCCAGAGTTCGCACTCTGTGTAGAAAACTGACATCCAAAGCGCATGCTCATCCTCCCATGCCACAAAAACAAATGCTTAGAATGGCTGAAGACCTTATTGCTCTTAATTAGGGGAAGCCAGCCTTCCCCTGCCAAAAGACAATTGAATTTCCTTCTGATACTACAGACCAGGAGTCTGATGACTCTGACCCTTCTGATTACCAGGACATACCCTTATCTACCTATCAGGATGCAGATGCAGAGGAATCCATTCCCTCTGCCTCACCTCCAGAGGGTTTCTTTTTTGGCAAAATCTTGCATACCTTAAAAGAGCATTTCCGCTGGGAATGCCGGGACTATCCTCAGTGAAAAAGAGACTCAGGGAATTTTTAGATTTGCCTCTAGCTATATCCCCTGTCCTGGATATTGTAGGCAATGTCTTCTTGGAGTCAAGTCTTATTCCTGACATGTTACCACCAGCTCATAGAAAACCTGACTGGTACTACAGAGTACCTGATTCTCACATATTTCTCTTTAAGAATCCTATTGCGGATCCATAGACCATTTCCCAGGGACCTAAAGGCATTAAGGCTACTACAGCCAAAAACCCTACCCCTTCAGACAGGGATTCTAGAGCTTTAGACAGATGGGGTAAGAAGGTATATAACCCTGCAAGCCCTGCCATCAGGGCTTTGAATTGCCAGTTTCACATGTTTAAGTACCAGCAACATATTGTGGAACTAACTAAACAAAAAATGGTGATGTTCTTCGTGTTTCACTGTTAGTCATTACATTTGGGTAATCTGCTGGCAGGTTGCCTTCAGTCAGCCTGAATAACAAAGTCTTGGGTCCTGCGTCTGTTGCTGTCTCTTTCTCCATGATGTCAGGTCATCAGGGGTATAAAACATGCAACCAACACCATTTTAATCGGTCTTTCTTGCCGCTCGGTACCCGAAGCAGAAGCAGTTCACAAGTGCCGGTCTCCGACTCCTGAAAGTTTCGTTTTAGAGTTTCAGAACCAAAGTCTTCAACCTAAAGCTAAGTACCTCGCTGGGGAAACTTTTTTTTGCTCCTTACCGATGTCCGTAAAAGTTAATAATTGTATTACTTGTGGGAAGAAAATACCTCATAAGGATTTTCATTTGTACTGTATTCCTTGCCTAGGCCCTGACCATAACGTGCCTTGCTGTCGGTTTTGTGCTAAATTTAACCAACGCACTATAAGCATCTGTATATTTTTGCTTCTAAATATTTTGGCTCAAGATTTAACTATCCAGAAATGTCGTCAGTTAGCAATCCGACTACCGGAATTCACAAAAAACGCAAAGAAAAAGACACAGACAGACCATTGAGGTCCAAAACCGACAAGCTTCTCCTAAGCCAGTCGCCGGTTCGCTGGTACTCAGTGAGGCTCTTTCGCAGCCCCTTGATGCCTGCTGCTTTGGATTCACAGGCCTCTACCGAGACCCATTCAGAGTCCGGTATGCCGCGAGACACTTCAAGTATTGAACCCGTGGATGTCTCTCCGTTAGATGGGTCTGGAGCCGCTGAGCAGGCACTGGCTTCTGAGGGCGTTTCCAGGCCTAAAGATTTGTATATTAAACTAACGCCATCATCAAAAACAAGGCCAAAACCAATTCTTTGTCTAAAAAGCCAACGCATGGGCCACGTGTTCAGGCCACTATGCCTAAAAAGCAAATGATCAAAATGGTTGAGGATTTAATTACCTTGATCAGGAGTTCCCAGTCCCCTCCTGCTAAGAGGCCTAGGCAAGGCACTGATTATGAATCTTCACATCAGGTTTCCATTTCTTCTGATTCCTCTTCTGGTCAAGAATTTTCTATTCCCCCTTATGAGGACTCTGATGCAGAAGAATCCATCCCTTCTGCTGCTACTCCTGAGGATTTTTCTTTTGGAAAAACTTTGCATACCTTAAGGGAACATTTTCATTGGGAGAGTCAGGATTTTTCAGAATCCAAAAAGAGGCTTAGGGATTTCCTTCTTCCACAGCATAGGCCTTTGGCTATACCTCCTGTTTTAGACATTGTTGATGTTTTCTCAGAATCCAGCATGGCTCCTGATTCCCTGCCTCCGGCTACTAGTAAGCCAGACAGATATTTCAGGATTCCTGATTCCCACAAGTTTTTTTCAAAAACCCTGCTGCTGATCCTGAAACAATTTCTCAGGATCCCAAGGGTGTTAAGGCTTCTACTGCTAAAAACTCTACCCCTTCTGATAGGGACTCCAAGGCGCTGGATAGATGGGGTAAGAAGGTTTACACGTCTGCAACCCTGGCTATCAGGGCTTTAAACTGTCAATTTCATATGCTTAAATATCAGCAACATTTCATGGGCTTACTGAAACAGAAAATGATGTTGATTTCTGACTGTGTGGAAAATAGAATTACAGGATTTATTGCATTCAGCTAAACAAGTTGGAAAGCATACTTTGCAGTGTGGTTTTGATTCCTTGGAGACCTCTTGCAGGGCCGCCGTAACTGGGTCTGTGATAAGAAGGCATACTTGGCTCAAGGAGCAAATTCTGCCAGATTATGTTAAAGCAAAGTTGTTGGATGCTTCTTTACAACAGGACAATCTATATGGTAATAAGGCAGAAGAAGTTTTGAAAAAGATGGAAGACAAAGCTAAATCTATGCAAACTGTAAAGGATTTCTTACAAGTGCAGCCACCCAGGTTCAGTAGGCAATGGCCTACTAAGAATTGGTCCTTTCCAGTACCCAACAGAGCCGCTCGGGTCAAACCCAGACACTCCAAAGGCTGCAGGTTTCAGTCACAAGGAACTTACAGAACAAAACAATGGGAAGCCTCCACCTCCAAATCTGGAAGTAGCAAGCCCCCCCCCCCCTATGGTAAACAGTCTCAATGACTTTCCTCTGCCATTTTCAAGCATTTATATTTTGGCAGCCCCTTTGGGGGGGGGGGATAGCACTTAATGCACAAAATTGGTATCTAATTACCCAGGACAAGTGGGTCTTATAGTATCCCAGGGATACAGATTTCATTTCCACACATTGCCAATTCCAAACAGATGGCCAGATCTGCCTCCAAATCAGTGGGCAGAGGCTCAGAAACAAGTTCTGTCCCTCATGGATATGGGGTGTATTCAACCGATACCAGAAAAGGAAAAAAAGACAAGGTTTTTATTCAAGACTTTTCCTGGTACCCAGAAAAGACAACTCATGGCGTCCAATTCTGGACTTATCCATTCTAATTACTTTCCTGGACATTCCAAAATTCGTGATGCTGACTCTACAACAGTTGCTGCATATGCTGGGCGAGGATGTCTGGTTGGTAACTCTAGACTTAAGAGGCTTACCTGCATATCCCAATCAGGGAATCTTGCAGAAGATACCTCCGCTTCAAAGCAGGCTTTTTGCATTACCAGTTCTTTGCACTGCCCTTTGGCTTATCTACTGCGCCCAGGGTCTTCACAAAGTGCCTGGCACCAGTAATTGCATTTTGCAGACAAAGAAACATTCAAATTTATCCTTATCTGGACGATTGTCTAATTCAGGCAGAAAACAAGGACACTCTTCTACAACATCTGGCATTTGTGAAAAGGCTTCTAACATGCCTAGGGTACACTATAAACGAAAAGAAATCACAACTGGTACCCTCTCAAATTACATTCCTAGGTGCAAGCTTGAATACAACTGCCCAGATGGCTTACCTCATGCCAGACAAACAAATTCAATTGATGACATACTTCAAACAAGTGGCCACAAAAACCCAGCTATCTGCAAGACAAATTCTGCAGGCCTTGGGGTTCATAGCTTTCTTAATTCTATTAATTCCATATGCAAGACTGCATATGAGGAAACTTCAATGGTACCTAAAAAGCTTATGGAGTCAAAATTGTCACAGCCTGGAAACATTGACTTCTATCATTCCTTGCGTGCAACAGGAGTTCCTACGGTGGGCAGAGGCCTGTCACCAAAACAAGGGACTGTCATTCATTCCACACCCTGTCACCCAAACCCTGACTGCAGACGCATCAGATTATGCTTGGGAGGCCCATCTGGCAGGCAGATGCATTCAGGGCGAATGGAGCCCAATTCAAATGCACCTACATATCAACCAGAAAGAAATGCTAGTTGTACAGAATGCTCTGACAGCCTTCAAGGACTTTCTTCATCCAGGACAACTACTGATAAAGACGGATAACACCGCAGTTATGTGGTACATAAACAAGCAGGGGGGTACCCACTCCTACCCCCTTTGCAGACTAGCCATGGCTTTGTGGAACACAGCCATGACTTAACAAATACATCTACAAGCTCATTTCCTGCCAGGAAAGCAAAATACTCTGGCAGACGAACTAAGCAGAAATCTTACGGACCCACACGAATGGAAACTGGATCCACAAATCTTCAGCATGTTGACACGAAGATGGGGGAGCCCAGACATAGTTTTGGGAAGAGGCAAAAAGATCTATCAGTTGGACAAATTCTGCACAAGAACTCATCACAAAAAAGCTTGGAAAGTGGATGCTCTGTCCTTCAGCTGGAAAAACCTATCAGTCTATGCTTTTCCCCCTCTGCCTCTGCTCTCCAAAATTTTACTAAAAGTCAGACAGGAAAAACCAAAAATGATTCTGATTGCTCCAGACTGGCCTCACCAACACTGGTATCCACTTCTACGCAATATGTCACACCTTCCTCCATGGTACCTGCCTCAGACACCTCACTTACTGTCTCAGCAGAGCTATCAAATTCTGCACACTCCGCTCCAAACTCTGAATCTTGCAGCATGGCTAATCAACTAATTTCACCAGTCACATCTCTCAGTAAATCTGTGATGGATGTCATTTTGGAGGCTAGAAGGCCTAGTACTAGAAAATTATATGCTGATGGAAAAGATTCTGTGCCTGGAACCAAGCACAAGGAATAAAACACAGCAGTGCCCAATATTCCTCAGATTCTGCAATATTTAACTGAGATGCGTCACAAGGGCCTATCTTTTTCTTCTGTAAAAATCCATGCCTCGGCCATTTCGGCTCATTACAACACAGAGCCTCATCTCTGTTCTCATCCCCTGCTAAAGCACTACTTCAGAGGGGCCAAAAATTTGAGACCCCACAGGGGAGCACCAACTCCTGCATGGGACCTCAATTTTGTGCTGGAAAAACTCACCCTACCTCCTTTTCAACCATCTGCTACTGCAGACATAAAATGTCTCTCTTGGAAGACAGCTTTCCTTTTAGAAGTCACTTCAGCTAGAAGGATTTCAGAACTACAGGCTCTCGTGGCAGTGGAGCCTTTCATTATCTTTTATCCGGACATGGTTGCCCTCAGGACCAATCCATCCTTTATGCCTAAGGTGGTATCCAGTGTGGCTCTTAATCAGACCATTCATCTGCCAACTTTTTCCCCAAATCCACAGAGCAAGGGGGAGTGGATTCTGCATTCATTGGATGTACACAGACAGCTAAGATTCTATTTAAACATGACAAAATCTCAAAGAAAATCTGAGCAACTACTGATGGCATTTGCTGCAGGGGCAGAGGGAAAGGCTATTTCAAAGCAGACTATTTCAAAATGGATAAGCCATTGTATTAGTTTCTGCTACATGCACCATGGTAAAGCTATCCCCAAGGGGATCGGATCCCATTCCACCAGGGCTGCAGCTTTTCTCAGAGGGATTCCTACCAGAGACATTCTAGAAGCTGCTACTTGGAGCTCAGTTCATACGTTCACCAAACATTACCATTTACCTCTCTTTTCTAAATCCAGAGCAGGCTTTGCCACTGCTGTCCTACAGGGTGTTATAGTTGCTCCTAATGCTGTATAATACCATCCTCCCAACCATAGCTTTGGGATTCTACCCAAATGTAATGACTGCAACAGTGAAACATGAACATAGTACAGTTGTGTCCACTTACCATAAATGTAGATGTTAGAGTGTATTCACTGTTGCAGTCTTGGTTACCCACCCGCCAGCCCCCTATTTCTCTCTTATTGTACCTCTTCTTTTCTTTACTATGCTCAAAAGCCTTTTTGGTGTATTTGCTTTTAGTTGGAGGTATATTTTTTGTTCCAAATTACATGTGTGTGTGTGTATATATATATATATATATATATATTTTTTTGCTCCCCATTTGGGGGGCACCTGACATCTGGGGCAAGAAAAACTGCTTAAAATGGCGTCGGCTGCATGTTTTATACCCCTGACGACCTGACGTCACAGAAGAAGAGACCGCAACTGACGCAGGACCCAAGACTTATTCAGGCCGACTGAAGGCAACCTGTAGTATATTACCCAAATGTAATGACTTCAACAGTGAACACACTGTAACATCTACATTTATGGTAAGTGTACCCAACTGTACTTACCGATTGTGCAGAAAATAAAGATTTAAAGAGTTAATGCATTCTGCATACCAAGTTAGTAAACATACTTTGCAATGTGGGTTTGATGCCTGAGAAGCATCTTGCAGGGCTGCTGTCACTGGGTCTGTACTGAGAAGGCATGCTTGGCTAAAAGAACAAGTCTTGCCTGACCATGTCAAAGCAAAATTACTAGATGCTCCATTAAATCAGGAGCATTTGTTTGGCACAAAAGCAGAAGTTCCTAAAAAGATGGAAGAAAAAGCTAAATCTATGCTAACAAAGATTATTAACAGGTGCAGCCTGGGACTCATTCTTACCCACTCTGCAGGTTAGCCATGGCTCTGTGGAACACAGCCTTGAGCATCCAAGTGCACCTATAAGTTCAATTCCTGCCAGGCAAGCAAAATTCACTGGCAGAGACTTAAGGAGAAATCTACTGGACCCTTACGAGTGGAAACTGGAACCCAACTCATTCAAACTTTTAACCCAGAGGTGAGGAACTCCGGAGGTGGACCTTTTTGACTCCCCCCAAAACCACCAATTGAACAAATTTTGCACCAGGAACCCTCATGGCAGAGCCTGGAAGGTGGACGCCCTATCCTTTACATGGGAAAACCTCTCAATTTATGCCTTTCCTCCTCTGCCCCTCCTCTCAAAAGTACTAAAGATCAAACAGGACAGGCCAAGGGCAATCCTTATTGCACCAGACTGGCCTGGCCAGCACTGGTACCCACTTCTACGCAAGTCTGACAACAGTGCCACCCTGGCACCTACATCAGACACCTTCCCTGCTGTTTCAGCAGGAGGGACAGGTTTTGCATCCACACCTGCAAACCCTAAACCTTGAAGCATGGCTTATCCCATGAATACACCACCAGCATCCCTCAGCAAACAGGTGCTGGATGTCATCCTTGAGCCCAGAAGGCCTAGTGCTAGGAAGTCCTATGCTGAAAAGTGGAAAAGTTATTGTTCTTGGAGTCAGTCTCAAGGAATGGGCACAGCTGTGCCCAACTTACTTCAAATCCTTGATTACCTAGCAGAGCTGCTCCACAGAGGCCTATCCTTCTCATCCATTAAAATTCATGCCTCTGCCTTCTCAGCTTATTATAATACTGAGCCTTCTCTCTTTTCTCACCCTCGCATCAAGCAGTTCCTGAGAGGAGCTAACAATTTAAGGCCCCCTAGGAGAACTCCCACCCCAGCCTGGGACCTTAACTTTGTACTGGAAAAGCTCACACTTCCCCATTTTGAACCTGCTGCTTTAGCAGAGTTGAAATTCCTCTTGGAAAACAGCCTTACTTCTAGCTATTACTTCAGCAAAAAGAGTGTCTGAGTTACAGGCACTAATGGTGGTGGAGCCCTTCATTATTTTCCATGCTGACAGGGTTTCCCTCAGGACTAACCCTTCCTTTATACCCAAGGTGGTATCCACTGTGGCTTTAAACCAATCCATCCATTTGCCAACCTCTATCCCTAATCCTCAGAATAGAGGGGAAAGGATCCTTCACTCCTTGGATGTGCACAGACAGCTCAGGGTTCTACCTTGACAGGACTAAACCTTTCAGAAAATCTGACTAGCTACTAGTCAGCTTTGCTACAGGGGCAGAGGACAAGGCCATTTTGAAGCAAACCATTTCCAAATGGATAGCACACTGCATCCATTTCTGCTACAATTATCATGGAAAACCTACCCCTCTGGGGATCAGAACTCATTCCACTAAAGCTACTTCAACCTCTGCAGAGTTTCTCAGGGTGGTCCCCAAAAGGGACATCATGGAAGCTGCAACCTGGAGTTCTGTACACACCTTCACCAAGCATTACCACTTGCCTATTTTTTTCTAAATCCAGAGCTGGATTTGCTACAGCAGTCTTACAAGGCCTGCTGGTCAGCCCCAACACTTCTTGACTGCCTCCATCCTTCCTCAGCTTTGGGAATCAACCCAAGTGTGATGACTGCAACAGTGAAACACGAAGAACATAGTACAGTTGTGTATACTTACCATAAATGTAGATGTTTGAGTGTATTCACTGTTGCAGGCCTGGATGTTCATCGTGTTTCACTGTTGCAGTCATGACTGTAGGGTTCTCCCCTGCCGGCAGGCAGTCCTCGGTCGGCCAGAATCCCAACGTCTAGGTCCGGCGTCAGCTGTTCAACCATGCTCCCTGACGTCAGAGCGCCAGGAGTACAAAGCTGACAGCCGACGCCATCTTCTCCAGTCTTTCTTGCCGTGCGGTGATAGCAGTTCGCAAGTGCCGGTCGGCTGACTCCTGACGATTTTTTCTGATAAACTTCAGTCCGAAGATTTTCTTCTCCACTCAAAGCTAAGTACCCCGTTGGGGAAACTTTTTTCTTGCTCCACTCCGATGTCAGAAAAAGTTAATAATTGTATTTCATGTGGGAAGCAAATACCTCATAAGGATTTTCATTCTTACTGTATTCCTTGCTTAGGCCCTGACCACGACGTAGCTAGTTGTCAGTTTTGTGCTAGATTCAATCAACGTACAATTAAGCAAAGGTACGATTTTGCTTTTCATTACTTCGGTAGGCGCTTTAACTACAAAATGTCGTTGGATACAGTTCCGGCTACCGGAGTTCACAAACGTCGCAAGGATAAAGACAGGCCTCCGAGGTCCAAATCTGATGATAGTGCACAAGCGGAGCCAGCTTCAGGTTCGGCCGTCGTCAGTGAGGCGCTTTTGCAGCCCCTGTCATCGGCCATTTCAGAACCGATGACCAAAATGGACTCTCATGAGGAGCCAAACAGGCCTTTAAATATTTCTATTGCAGGACCTTCGGACAATGCTCCTTCGGATGGGTCCGGAGCCGCTGTGCAGGTACCGGCTTCCGAAGGGGTTTTCAGGCCTACTCAGCTTCTAACAAAGGCAAAGACAAAGGCAAAGACTCCTTCTAAATCAAAGACTGCAACACAGGCCTCTTCTGAACCGGCTCCCAAGTCACAGAAACAGTTACTCAAGATGGCGGAGGATTTACTTACTGTGATTAGGGGTTCACATCCCCCTCCAGATAAAAGACCAAGGCAGGATGTTTATTATGATTCCCCTGATCAGGCTTCTGTTTCCTCAGTTTCTTCTGACCAGGAATATTCTTTCCCTCCTTATGAGGATTCTGATGCTGAGGAATCCATTCCTTCAGCTTCTCCCCCTGAGGATTTCTCTTTTGGGGAAACTTTGCATGAAATGAGGGAGCATTTCCACTGGGAAGGACAGGAGTATTCGGAATCTAAGAAGAGACTGAGGGATTTTCTTCTTCTTCCCCAACATAGACCCCTGGCTATTCCTCCTGTTTTGGATATTGTGGATGATGTCTTTTCGGAGGCTAACCCCTGACTCTTTTCCTCCTGCTCCTGTTAAGCCTGATAGATATTACAGGGTTCCTGATTCCCACCAGTTTTTATACAAGAACCCTTCTGCTGATCCTGAAACCATTTCTCAGGGTCCTAAGGGAGTTAAGGCCGCTTCTGCCAAAAATTCCATTCCTACTGAAAAGGATTCTCGATCCTTAGAAAGATGGGGCAAAAAGGTGTACACTTCTGCTACTTTGTCCATTAGGGCTTTAAACTGTCAGTTTCATATGCTGAAATACCAGCAATTTCTCTTGTCTGTTTTAAAACAAAAGCTTACTTCCATTTCTGCCTGTGCAGATGATAAGGAATTACATGACTTATTGCATGCCACTGAACAAGATGTTCATCGTGCATACAGCTGCAGTAATCACAGATGGGTTTTCAGCCGTCAGGCGGTCCCTCAGTCGGCCGAATTCCAAAGTCTTGGTCCGGCGTCGGTTGTCGTCGCTTACTCTTCTGACGTCAGGAAGGCCAGAGTATATAAGACACAGCCGACGCCATGTTCTTCAGTCTTTTTTGCCGCGCGGTGCCTGAAGCAGAAGCAGTTCGCAAGTGCCGGTCGGCCAGCTCCTGATTTACGAATATATTTGGAACCGAAGTCTTCATTAAAGCTAAGTACCCCGTTGGGGAAACTTTTCTTGCCTCAGACCGATGTCAGATAAAGTTAATAATTGTATTTCTTGTGGGAAGCAAATACCGCATAAGGATTTCCATTCCCTTTGCATACCTTGTTTGGGCCCAGACCACGACGTCTCGGGCTGTCGCTTTTGCGCTACCTTCAATAAACGCACTATCAAGCGTCGGGCGGAGTTCACCCAACACTTTTTTGGTAGAGCTTTTGACTATAAAATGTCGTCGGACACTCCGACTACCATTTTATCCAAAAAACGCAAGGAAAAGGACCGACACGCGAGGCCCGCTGTCTCCACCGACACCATGCCGAAACAGGCTACACGTGGTCTGGTTCTCAGCGAGACGCCTTTGCAGTCCCTGACTACCGACGACACTCCTTTGGCGGTGTCTTCTGTACCCGAGACCGCTGGGTCATTGGCCCTTTCCCAGACTACAACCGAAGCCCCGGCTTATGTCGAGCCTACTAATGTGGACAGATCCACCTCCACCCATGGTGTATTTAGGCCTTCATCTTCTTTTTCTATTAAGGCCTTTACTAAATCCAAAGCAGCCAGGCATCACACTAGGCCTGCTGCTCAAGGCCCATCTCCTGGACCCATGCCTAAGAAACAGATGCTTAAAATGGCTGAGGATCTAATAACTCTCATCAGAGGTTCTCAGCCCCCTCCTGACAAGAGACCCAGAGTGGAGGAAGAATGCGCCTCTTCTGATCAGGGATCCATTTTATCAGAGCATTCTGATGCAGAGGAACACTCTTACTCCCCTTTTGAGGATTCGGATGTAGAACAGTCCATTCCTTCTGCATCCCCCCCTGAGGATTTTTCTTTTGGGGAAACCTTGCACACCTTGAGGGAGCACTTCCATTGGGAAGGCCAAGACTTTTCAGATTCCAAGAAAAGACTTAGGGAATTTCTTTGGTTACCTCAGCACAGACCTCTGGCTATACCCCCTGTTTTGGAGGTACTGGATGATGTCTATTCGGAGGCTTGTCTTAATCCTGATTCTCTGCCTCCTGCACCAGTAAAGCCTGATAGATATTACAGAGTACCCAGTTCTCACCAATTTCTTTACAAAGGCCATAATGCTGACCCTGAAACCATTTCACAAGGCCCTAAGGGATTAAAGGCCTCCACTGCCAAGAATCCACTTCCTTGCAGAGAGGGAATCTAGATCTCTAGAAAGGTGGGGTAAGAAGGTATATACCTCGGCCACCCTAGCCATGAGGGCCTTAAACTGCCAGTTTCATATGATTAAATATCAACAGTTCCTGTTATCACAATTAAAAAACAAAATGTCTCAACCTGAACAACCAGATTTAAAAGAGTTACAGGATATGATGCATAGTGCGGAACAAGTGGGTAAACACACCTTACAATGTGGTTATGATGCCCTAGAGGCCTCCAGTAGAGCGGCTGCTACAGGATCAGTCATTCGCAGACATGCCTGGCTTAGGGAACAAAATTTGCCTGATCATGTAAAAGCTAAACTTCTTGATGCTCCTTTACAAAAGGATGTACTTTTTGGTACTAATGCTGAGGATATACTATGAAAAATGGAAGAAAAAGCCAAATCTATGCAAACTGTCAAAGCTTTCTTACAGGTCCAGCCACCACGATTTAGCAGGAATTGGCCTTCAAAAAACTGGTCTTTTCCAGCCACTGACAAGCCCCAAAGAGGTAGATACAGACGCACAAGGGGCAGAGGGCAGTCACAAGGATCATATAGAGGCAGACAATGGCAATCTCCAGCACCAAGAGGTGGTGAAGACAGTGCACAACAATACAGGAAGCAAACCCAATGACTCCCTCATTTTTATGCCAAGCAAATCTCAGCTGGCAGCACCTTTGGGAGGGAAACTAGCATTATTTGCAAACAATTGGCATATTGTCACAACAGACAAATGGATTCTGGACATTATAAACAGAGGCTACAAATTTCAATTTCACACTCTTCCAAAAATGAGAGGCATGCCAAACCTACCACAAAATCAAAGGGTAGAGGCACAACTGCAAATTTCAAAGCTCCTAAACATGAGAGCTATACAAAAGGTACCTACGCACCAACAAGGTCAAGGTTTTTATTCAAGACTCTTCCTGGTACCAAGAAAAGGAACCGACTGGAGACCCATTCTGGACTTATCCATCCTAAACACTTTTCTACTCGTACCAAAATTCAAGATGCTCACATTACAGCAACTTCTTCCCATGCTGGGCAAGGAGCTTTGGCTGGTAACATTGGACCTCAAGGAGGCATACCTGCATGTCCCAATCAGACAAAGCTGCAGAAGATACCTCAGATTTCTTGCAGGTTCAATCCACTATCAATTCTCTGCATTGCCCTTTGGCTTATCTACTGCGCCCAGAGTATTCACAAAGTGCCTGGCATCAGTGATTGCCTATTGCAGACTTCAAGGGATACAAATTTACCCTTATCTGGACGACTGCCTGATCCAAGCGGACAGCAAACAAATACTACTGGAACATCTGGCATATGTGACACGGTTACTGCTTTCTCTGGGATACACCATCAACAAGGAGAAATCAAGGCTAACACCATCTCAGAAAATAACCTTCCTGGGCGCCAGCTTGGACACAAACACCCAGATGGCATACCTTACGTCAGAAAAACAAGGGCAATTATCTCAGTACTTCAAAACACAAGCGAAAAGTACCAGGCTTACTGCAAGGCAAATCCTGCAGGCTCTGGGATTCATGGCATCTTGCATTCTTCTAATCCCATGTGCAAAGCTGCATATGAGGAAACTTCAATGGTACCTAAAAAATCTATGGTCTCAACACAGTCACAGCTTGGAAGCAATTATACCAATAATTCCATGTCTGCAAAAGGAATTTCTATGGTGGGCCCAAGCACGTCAAGTAAACACAGGCCTTCCATTCTGCAAGCCTCAAGCAAAACAAGTCATAACCACAGACGCCTCAGATTACGCCTGGGGGGCGCACATGAAGGACAGGTGCATTCAGGGCAGATGGTCCCAAAAGGAAAAGCACCTTCACATCAATCAAAAAGAAATGCTAGCAGTAATAAATGCAATTACAGCTTTCCAGGACTTCCTGCATCCAGGACAATTACTGATAAGAACAGACAACACCGCAGTAATGTGGTACATAAACAAACAAGGAGGAACACACTCATACCCCTTGTGCAGACTAGCCATGACTCTTTGGAACTTGGCTCTGGAAAGACAAATCAAACTTCAAGCACAGTACTTGCCAGGACTGGAAAACACACTGGCAGACACTCTGAGCAGGAATATGACAGATCCACACGAATGGAAGCTGCATCCGCAGGTATTTACGGAGATAATCCAAGCGTGGGGGAGGCCAGACATAGATCTTTTTGCCTCCCACAGGAACCATCAATTGAAAAAGTTTTGTTCAAGGACCTTCCATCCAAAGGCCTGGAAAGTGGACGCCCTTTCATTCAGTTGGGCAACATGGACAGTTTATGCATTCCCACCTCTGCCTCTTCTGCCCAAGGTGCTTTTGAAAGCAAGAACAGACAAACCGAGGATGACACTGATTGCTCCAGACTGGCCAAGGCAACACTGGTATCCACTCCTGAGGAGCCTAACACATACTCCTCCCTGGTCCCTGCCTCTAATACCTCTTCTGCTGACGCAGAACAGCTACAAAACCCTTCACAGTCAGCTGAAAACACTCAACCTCGCTGCGTGGAAAATTCCTCAACACCACATCAGACTCTACTCTCCAAGGAGGTGCAGGATGTCATTTTGGAGGCCAGAAGACCATCTACAAGAAAAGCTTACTCCGCAAAATGGAAGCGGTTTTGCTGCTGGAATGAGAAAAGAAGACAGGATCCTAGAAAATTGAACTTGCCTCAGGTTTTACAGTACCTAGCTGAACTGCTGAACAGTGGACTTTCATTTTCTTCCATTAAAATACACGCCTCAGCCATTTCTGCAGAATTCAACACGGATCCTCCTTTATTCTCTCACCCTCTCTTACGGCAGTTCCTCAGTGGGGCTAAGAATATAAGACCTCCAAGGAAGCAACCAATACCAGCCTGGGACCTTAATTACATACTAGAAAAATTAACATTGCCTCCCTTTGAACCAGCTGCCTCAACAGATCTGCAATATTTGTCCTGGAAAACAGCTTTCCTTCTGGCCATCACTTCAGCTCGTAGGGTTTCTGAACTACAGGCCCTCATGGCGGTGCAGCCCTTCCTCATCTTCCATCAGGATAGGGTTTCCCTTCGTACTAATCCATCTTTTATGCCAAAAGTGGTATCCAGGGTAGCCTTAAACCAAGCGATACACCTACCTACCTTTTATCCTAACCCTCAAAACAAAGGGGAAAGGCTGCTTCACTCTTTAGACATCCATAGGCAGCTACGTTACTATTTGGACAGAACAAAGTCCTTCAGGAAATCAGAACAACTTTTTGTGTCCTATGCCGTAGGGGCTCAAGGGAAACCAGTTACCAAACAGACCATTTCCAAGTGGATTGGACACTGCATACGATTTTGTTACTCCTATCATGGGAAATCTGTCCCTACTGGTATCAGATCTCACTCCACCAGGGCCACAGCCACCTCTACAGCCTTCCTCAGAGGTGTGCCTACTAAGGATATTTTGGAGGCAGCCACTTGGAGTTCTGTACATACCTTCACAAAACACTACCACCTGCCCTTATACTCCAGAACAAGAGCAGGCTTCGCCACTGCTGTCTTGCAAGGCATTCTGGCTCAACCCAGTTCATCATAGTACCTACCACCCTATGCATAGCTTTGGGACTCTACTCATCTGTGATTACTGCAGCTGTATGCACGATGAACATAGTACAGTTTTGTACCTACCATAAATGTAGATGTTCGAGTGCTAATACAGCTGCAGTACAGGTTTCCCTCCCTCCTTCCCCTCTTGGTTAGGGCATGGGGCCTAACAACCTCTTCATACCTCCTGACTGGGTTATCCTGTTATGTTTTATTTGCTTGCTTACACTGATTTTGCATTACATTGCATTGCTTGCATATGTGGATAAGCTTTACTTATGTATTGCCTTCCTTTTGGGGGCACCTGACATCTGGGGCAAGAAAGACTGAAGAACATGGCGTCAGCTGTGTCTTATATACTCTGGCCTTCCTGACGTCAGAAGAGTAAGTGACGACAACCGACGCCGGACCAAGACTTTGGAATTCGGCCGACCGAGGGACCGCCTGACGGCTGAAAACCCATCTGTGATTACTGCAGCTGTATTAGCACTCGAACATCTACATTTATGGTAGGTACAAAACTGTACTTTGGGAAGCATGGTTTACACTGTGGATTTGATGCCTTGGAGGCTTCTTGTAGGGCTGTGGCCTCCGGCACAGTCATTAGAAGGCATGCATGGTTAAAGGAACAAAATTTGCCTGAACAAGTAAAGGCTAAATTATTGGATGCTCCTGTTCAGCATAATGTTTTGTTTGGATCAAAAGCTGAAGAGGTGATTAAAAAGATGGAGGATAAGGCGAAATCCATGCAAACAGTTAAAGATTTCTTGCAAGTACAGCCACCTAGATTTAGCAGGAATTGGCCTTCAAAAAATTGGTCCTTTCCCACTTCAGACAGGCCTCAGAGGGGTAGATATAGATGCTTCCAGAGGAAGGCCTCAAACACAAGCTTCGTATAGACCAAGACAGTGGACTGCTTCCACCCCTAGGGGAGGAGAGGACAGGTCACAAACTCAAAGGAAACAAACTCAATGACTCCCTCTGTTGGGCTACAGGAACTTCTTGCCTGGAAGCCCCTCTCGGAGGAAAACTCTCTTTTATCAAAACTGGACTCAAATAACCCAAGACGAGTGGGTTTTGGATGTGGTTTTAAGAGGTTACAAATTCCATTTTCATACCTTGCCAAGGCCAAGCGGATGGCCAGACTTTCCAAAACATCAATGGACGGAGGCCTTAAACTAGGTGGAAGCTCTTTTGGCTATGAATGCCATAGAACTGGTTCCACTTTCAGAGATGGGAAAAGGTTTTTACTCAAGGCTCTTTCTAGTCCCAAGGAAGCAAAACTCATGGAGACCCATTCTGGATCTGTTGGTCTTGAACACCTTTCTAGAGATTCCAAAATTCAAGATGCTTACTCTACAGCAGCTACTTCCAATGCTGTCCAAAGATGCATGGATGGTAACTTTGGATTTAAAGGAGGCATATTTACACATTCCCATCAGGCAGAATCGCAGAAAATACCTCAGGTTCAAGGCCGGATCGAGGCACTTTCAATTCTCTGCGCTGTCCTTTGGATTGTCTACTGCGCCCAGGGTCTTCACCAAATGCCTGGCTCCAGTAGTAGCTTACTACAGACTCAAGGGAATTCAAATTTACCCTTATCTGGTTGATTGTTTAATTCAGGCAGACAGCAAGGATGTCTTACTCCAGCATCTAGAATTTGTACAGAACCTCCTCAAGTTCCTGGGATTCTCTGTAAACATAGTCAAATTTGACACCATCACAACAGATAACTTTTCTGGGTGCTCTTCTAAACACCACAACCCAGATGGCATTTCTGACATCCGAAAAAACAATTACAGCTGGCTTCAACTTTCAAAACCTTGGCAACTTTAACTCAACTATCTGCAAGGAAATTCCTGCAGGCTTTGGGTTACATGGCCTCCTGCATCCTTCTCGTACCATATGCAAGACTACACATGAGGAAAATACAGTGGTACCTGAAATGTGTATGGTCTCAGCATTGCCACAGTTTAGACATACTGATCTCCGTCCTTCCTTGCCTTCAAAAGGAATTTCTTTGGTGGCCCAGGGCATGTGCTCTAAACAAAGGGAAACCCTTCCGTCTGCCTCCTGCCACTCAGATTCTAACCACGGACGCCTCGGATTATGCTTGGGGAGCCCATTTTCAGGGCAACTGTCTGCAGGGCCTTTGGACAAAGGATCAGAAGCACCTGCATATCAATTTAAAGGAAATGTTAGCCGTTCAGAAAGCTCTGTTGGCCTTCAGGAATCTTTTACAACCAGGACAACTACTAATATGGACAGACAGCACCACAGTTATGTGGTACATAAACAAGCAAGGGGGATCTCATTCCTACCCCCTTTGCAGACTAGCCATGGATCTATGGAACACAGCTCTAGCTTGCAATCTGGATCTTCAAGCTCAGTTTCTACCAGGGAAACAAAACTTCCTGGCAGACAGTCTGAGCAGAAACCTTTCGGAATTCACACGAGTGGATGCTGGACACCAAAATATACAGGAGGATAACAGCAGTCTGGGGATGTCCTCACATAGACCTCTTTGCATCCCATCTCAATCATCAACTACAGAATTTTTGCACCAGGTCTTTCCACAGAGAAGCTTGGAAAGTGGATGCCCTGTCATTCAGTTGGAGGAACCTCTCGGGATATGCCTTTCCGCCTCTTCCTCTTCTTCCAGGGGTCTTATTGAAGATGAAACAGGACAAGCCCAAGATGATAATCTTGCTGGCTCCAAATTGGCCTTGGCAGTTTTGGTATCCAACTCTAAAAAACCTATGTCTGGAGCCCCCTTGGGTTTTACCTCAGTCTCCGAACCTTCTGTCCCAACATCAGGGTCAGGTTCTACACTCTCATGTCAGAACTCTCAGCCTGGCGGCCTGGTTAATCCAGGGCCTTTGATTTCTTCTTTCCTACTCAAGCAGGTTATGGATGTCATTTTAGAAGCCAGACGTCCTAGCACTAGAAAATCTTGTGCAGGAAAATGGAAAAGATTTTGTTCCTGGATGCAGGCTCAGGATTCTGATCCTCTTCTTCCTAACATTACCTTAATTTTACTTTACTTGACAGATCTCTTACATGACGGTCTCTCTCTCTCTTCCATTAAGATACATGCCTCTGCTATTTCTGCTCATTATAATACAGACCCTCCCATCTTTTCCCACCAGCTCATGACAGTTTCTCAGAGGAGCTAAGAACTTAAGACCTCCTAGATGATCTCCTATTCCTGCTTGGGATCTCAACTATGTTTTGGAAAAACTAACCTTGCCTCCTTTTGAGCCTGCTGCCTCTTCTGACATCAAGTTTTTATCTTGGAAGACAGCTATCTTGTTAGCCCTAACCTCTGCCAGGAGAGTTTCAGAGTTACAAGCTCTTATGGCTGTGGAACTTTATATTATTTTTCATCAAGACAGGGTATCTTTGAGGACTAATTCTACCTTCATGCCTAAGGTGGTTTCCAAAGCGGCTTTAAATCAAACTATCCACTTGCCAACCTTTTTCCCCACTCCTCAAAATAAAGGGGAAAGGATCTTACATTCCTTGGATGTACACAGACAACTACGTTTTTACCTGAACAGAACCAAGGACATCAGAAAATCAGAACAATTGTTTGTTTCTTATGCTTCAAGTTCCCAAGGTAAAGCCATTTCAAAACAGACCATTTCTAAATGGATTGCTCATGGAATCAGATTTTGTTATTCACACCATGGAAAGCAAATCCCAGGGAGTATACGGACTCATTCCACCAGAGCAGCTGCCACTCCTGCGGCCTTCCTCAGGGGAGTTCCTACCAAAGACATTTTGGAAGCTGCAACTTGGAGTTCAGTGCATACTTTCTCTAAGCACTACAATCTACCTCTCTACTCTAAGTCTAGGGCAGGCTTTGCCTCTGCAGTCTTGCAGGGCCTTCTAGCCGCCCCTTCTTCTTTATGACCACCTCCCTTTCTTTCAGCTTTGGCATTCTACCCTTCAGTCATGACTGCAACAGTGAAACACGATGAACATAGTACAGTTGTGCACACCTACCATAAATGTAGATGTTCAAGTGTCTTCACTGTTGCAGTCTGGGTTTCTCTCCCTCCTGTCCCCTCTTATTTTTACTTTTGTGTAGTTCCTTTTTTCACCATTCTTCTGAGGTGTATTTGCAAAGGTTATGGGACCTTTTTCATTTTGGGACTCCTGACATCTGGGGCAAGAAGAACTGGAGAAGGTGGCGTCGGCTGTCAGCTTTGTACTCCTGGCGCTCTGACGTCAGGGAGCATGGTTGAACAGCCGACGCCGGACCCAGACTTTGGGATTTTGGCCGACCGAGGGCTGCCTGCCGGCAGGGGAAAACCCTACAGTCATGACTGCAACAGTGAAGACACACTAACATCTACATTTATGGTAGGTGTACACAACTGTACTTTTCCCTCCCTCCAGCCCCTGGCTTTCTCTATCCTTTTTACCTATCCTCTTTATGAACATCTTTTATGGCAGGGGTATTTAACTTTTATGGAGGTATTCCACACCATGTAATAGCTTCCTATTTTGTGGGCTCCTGATATCTAGGGCAAGAAAAACTGATGTAATGGCATCAGCTGCATGTTTTATACCCCTGAAGACCTGACGTCCTAGAAGAGGCAACAGCATCCGACGGAGAAATCCCAAGACTCTGGTATTCGGGCCAACTGAGGGTTAAATGCAGGCAGATAACCCAAGTGTGATGACTGCAACAGTGAATACACCAACATCTGCGTTTATGGCAAATGTACATAACTGTGCTTTACTCAATGTGCAGCCATCTTGGGAGTCCTACCTTTATTTCTTAATCAGATGCGTCTCCTATAATAGTTGACACCTGCAGTTCAGTCTTTCCTATATTTAAGTATCTTATTTGTTTTTGGCTGGTGGTAAGACGCACACATTCTGTGATTGTAATTATTCTGAGGTCTCACCATCCATAATTTCCTTTACTGTATTCAAGAGCAGCCTATTAGTCTTGTGCAAGCTTAAGTAATTTCTTCTGTAAGTAGTTATTTGTTTAAATGTTTTTCCATCAATGAGGTATGAGCCTGTGCTATATTATTGTGAACCCCCATTTCATCTGTTTCAGCATTTGCCACCTGTTGTGCTGTGCTGACAAATTCCTTTTTTTATTCCAATGAATATATAGTTTAACCCTGAGTAGCCTGTATTTTTATCCCCCAACCTGACACAGGCACCTTCTTTTATTGTGTGTGCAGCTGTAGCCTGCTAAAACTTGTATCTATACCAATTTTAAGTTGACATCTAAAAGCTTTAATTTTCCCCACTCTTCCTGCAGTTTTAACTTTTCCCTCCCAATCTGCTTTTGGTGCACAAGCTAATTGTACATGTCTTCTGATTTTTATTTCAGGTTTTTTAATTTCAAGTTTTATGGGTTACACTATTCAACTTTAAAATCTGCTTGAGCAGACTTTGAGGCGAAGCAGTTGCTGTGCAGTCATTTGACTACAGAGACCATCTAAAATGTAATGTTCCTTCTGCTGACTGGTATACTTACCTAATTGGGCTGTCTTTATTATTGTTAGATTGTGGCTTTTGATGCCACTGTCAACCCTTGTACTCCAAGTATGCCCCTTGTTTCTTTTCTCTGAAGTCTAGCATATTAATTTGTTGTCTGCCTCAAAAGTCACGAAAATAAGTTTTTTTTATTTTGTGTGTTAATTTTCATGTAAATATTATAGCTTCTTGTGTAGCTTTTTAACACTTGCCTAAAATTGAAATAAAAAAATTGCCTTACTTTTCTAGTTCCCGCCACTTAGTGTGGGTTAAGTGCATAGGCTAAAATAAGACTGCCTTTTCATGTTGGCAGTATTTTTGCATTTATTACATTAAACACAGATTTATACTTTACAGTTCTCTGTATTTTCATTCTCATTAATTGCAGGTAATTGGCCAGAACAGTGTCTTTTTCTCAGATGAGTGGACTTCATCTTTCTGTCTTCAGTCTTCTTTTTAAAGACTGGGAATGGCTACAGTGGTGGTCCTTCAGTCGGTCTTTTTTTCTCATGTAGTGCCCTCCCTTATTTCCTTTATGTAGGTTCATAGGTATATAATAGGCAAATGACCATTAGAGACTGTATAAGCCTAGTAGTTCAATCCAACCCATTTGTGTGTCCCTGTTTATCATGAACATTTATTAGAAGTTGGTATGCTAGGAGGTGTTTTTGAGGTTTAGGGATGGACTCTTTACATGGAAGGGTGGAGTCTGTTCCAAAACATGGGGCATCCTCTGAGACGCATCTGTTTCACCAACATGACTTGTGTCCCAAGCAAAGTTTAAAACCTTTTTCTAGTGATTTTGATGCTTTTCATTTTGCACATATGAAAAAGGTCCGTCAGAGGTGGATCTGAGGATGCCTTGTGTGCTAGGTGTAAATAGCCCCTCAATAACCAGTAAGAGACAGTAACTAGGGCTTTAAGTCTATCCGTGTAGGACAGTGTGTTTATACCTTGAATTCTTCTCATGAAGAACCTATTGTAGGTGTTCCAACTGTTGCATATGTCTGGTCCGCTACATGCAAAAGGGGCATTATAGTCAAAGATGGTCTGATAAGGACGTAGTGAAGTAACACTATGACTTCCTTGGACCTGGATACCATGCCGAAACTTATAAGTTTGGTGACACAGAATTTTCTTACTACCTTGGCCACATGTTGGTCAAATGCCAGATTACTGTCTGCCTGTGTTCCCAGATCCCTGAATACTATGTAAACTCTTAGGGTTGTCTTATTGACTAAGTAATTAGCGTGGGTGGCAGTTTTCAAAAAAGGCACTATAATGTATTTCTTGGCATTGAGTTTTAGTCTGTGACTTTTGCACCAGTCATTTGTCTGTTAGACTCTAAAATGTTTTGTCATGGGGGAATCAGATGACTCCCAATTTGAAGTCACCTGTCAACTTTGCCAAAGGCCCTTGACATTAGCCTTTACCTCTTAGAAGCAGATGCTAAGTAGGAGCAATCCCAGTATGGAGCCTTGAGGTACCCTGTTGGTGACTCTTCTCTTAGTGGAGGTGGTCTCACCATTTCTTACCTCCTGAGTCTTGGCTGTGAGCCAGCTGGCAATCCAGTGAGTTACACAGAGGATTTTGCCTAGTTCAGTGAGTTTATCAACTATACCCGATAGTGGGATATTGTATCAAATGCCTTAGCCAACTCCAGGTAGGCAGTATGCACCATTTTCCCCATCCATTGCATTGGTGACTTCCTCAAAAAAATCTACCATGTTTAGTAGGCTTGACCTTCCTTGACAAAGCCAAAGTGAGTTGGGCTGGTATCTGAAGGCTGCCTGTATCTTTGTTGATCATTTCCATGACTACTTGTTCTGTGACTTTGCATACTAGACTAGTCAGACTAATAGGTCTGTAATTTCTAATATTTGTAGGTTCATAGGTGTTTACTAGGCTAATGACTGCAATGGCTGTTTTAAGCCTAGCCAAGTATCCCAAATCTCTGACAAGTTCTGGTACCCTTGATAAGTGTAAGCAGGGTATTGGGAGGTGAAACGTTTGCAAGCAGAGCCTGGGAGATGAACCATTTACAGGCTGCTTGTCTACATTGGAGACAGAGGTGCCAAACCAGAGATGGAATTTTCTGTTCCCTATCCAGTTGTCCTAGATGCACTTGAATTGTTTTAGAGAGGAACTCTGCTTCACTGGATGGGGGAGCCTTCCCCAGAGAAGTAGTTGTCTCTGGGATACATACCTCTCACTCCGGCAGGCCCTGTTTATATCACAGGTAAGGTTTGTCTTTAGAATGGGTAGTTTTGGTGCTGTTTGTTTTGTGGATATACAGGAGGTTCATGATAGTGAGGTCTGATAATGCATTGTATACCAGGCATAGATTTCCACTCAACAGTCTGTAGGAGATGGAAAAAAAGGATAGGTCCTTGAGGTCATCTGCATAGGACATATGTTACACCCTGTACTCTCAGTGAGGAACATCTGTGGGTGTTCAACTGTTGGATATGCTTCGTTACATACATGCCAAAGGGGGCATTGTACTAAATTATGGGTCTGATTAATGCCAAATGCAGTGGAACAATGACTTCCTTGGACCTAGATGCCATACCTTTGTTTATAAGTTGCACAACATATAATTATTTCCTCATTATTTGTAGACACTAGGTGGTCAAAAGCTAATTACTTTGTGTCCCCAAGTCCCTGACTGCTGGATCAGCTCTTAGAGGAGTGTGTTGTCAATATGTTAGTTAACAGGGGTGAAAGACTTCACAAAAGATGACGTTGTGAATTTTTTGGCATTTAGTTTGTCCATGGCTCTGACACCAGTTGTTTCTGTGTTAGCTCTTCCTGGAGATCTTGTGTCAGTGGGCGATTCAGTGACTGCTCCTAATTGCAGTCATCTGCAAATTTAGTCAGCCAGAGGCCATTGCCATTGGCCTTAACTTCTGAGAAGTAAATGCAAAAGGAGTGGTCGCAGGACTGATCCCTAGGGGACTCCACTTGTGGCTGGCCTACTTGTAGAGGTGGACTCCCCAATTTTAACTTACTGGGTCTTGTCTGTGAGCCAGCTGGCTATCCACCAGGTCGCATAAGGGTGTGCACCTAACCTCTTAAGTTTGTCAACAGTGCCTAAGTGGGTGATTGTGTCATATGCCTTGGTTAGGTCAAGGTATGCAGTGTGAACTATTTTGCCCTTATCCATTTCATTGCTGACCTTCTCAAAAGTCATCCACCAGGTTGAGTAGCTTGACCTGCCCTTGATGAAACCAAATTGAGTTGGGTCCTGTGTCTGGAGGCTTCTTATGTAGTTATCGATCATGTCCATGATATTTCTTTCCATGAATTTCTATATGAGACTAGAGACTTAGTTTTCGGGGTCTGTAGATGGCCCACCCTTGTGCAGAGGGATGACTGTTGCTGTTCTCTGTTTGAGGCATGAAGCCTGCTTGGAGGCTACAGTTAAATAGCAATTCCAGACTGATAGATCGTTTCATGCTATTTAGACATCCTGGAATATTGTCTGGACCCATTGGTGGAGAGGTGTTGGCCTTAGAGCATTAAAGATCTGTTCCCTAGTGAGAACAGGTGGAGTTATTTGATGGCATTTCCGGAGGGAGGGTTGATGTAGAGAGAAGAGAAAATTTGGAGCTGAATTTGTTGGCCAGTAGGTTTGGTGTATCATCTGGCTCTGTACAGGTGGCTCCAGATAGTTGATGGTTCACCCTTGTGAATCAGGATAACCATTGTAGTCCTCTGTTCTCGTGGTACAAAACCTGTTTTGAGGTTTTAGTTGAAAGTGACTTAAGTGATTCTGCTAGGTCATGTTTCAAGCTATTTAGGAGACATTTAATTGCTGGAAACTGTGTTCTGAGACTGCCTTCCAGACTACCTGCAAATATACAGAGCTGAGTATATATTTTTTGGTTTTACAGTTTGTACTGTCAGTTGTTGCTTAGATCTCGGTTGAAACTGTTTTATCCTACCCACCCCCCCTATTTTTGGTTTGTAGTTTAAATTTGGTGGCTTTTGCAGTTGCCCGCCCCACTGTAGATTTGATCTGGGACACTCCCCCAGTCCCATCTCTTTACCACATTCTACCTAATAAACTCTTTCTGCACTTGCTTTTAGTCCTTTTTAATTTAATTGCATTTTTTAAACTGTGTTTGGTCTAATATTGCTACATATTCAAGTGTGCTAGCTTGCACTGCATGTGAATTGTTTTTACTACTGTTTTTGCTACTTTTCTGTAAAAAAAAAAAAAAAAAAAAAAAAAAACTAAGCCTGTTTCCTACATTTCCAGTAACTAGTGTTCCAGATACAGATTTGCTCTATCCAGGACTGTATGTAAGCTTCTGAGCCTCCCAAGCCTTTCTGTGTTGGAGGGAAGCCTTCTAGCTTATCAGTGGGGAGTGGTAAGCACTAGGTAACCTGTCTACCACATAAGGAGTGGTTGTGGCCCAGACATTGTAGTTATTGGCTGTTTATGTAAAGTCTTCCATCACTCTCAATTTTCTGATTTGAAAGCCTGGATTTGCACTTGTTTCTGTCCTGTAACTCGTCTAGTACAGATATAGATTTTTAGTTTTAGCACTTAAATTTGCTTATTCATGCTCAGCACTTGTTCAGAACTTGTAAGCACTAAATAAGCTACTAATTACTATAGTATTCAATCTTCCTCATTACCTAGAGGAAAACAGTATTTTGTACTTGCCTTTCTCACTTGCTTAGAGAAAAACAGCTCTTGTACTTAGTTTCCTCACGTATCTAGAGGAAAATATTTTTTTATTCAGGCATGTCCAAGGGTCAGCACCCAGTGTTCTCTCCTGTCTATCTGATGAATCTGGGCATCTTGAGGCAATGTAGAAATCGCCTCATGTACACAGACAACCCTCTCCTCCTACCACCCAACATTACAACCTGTGAAAGATGCACTTATCTAGCCAAACTGGAGGTAAAGCTCTCTCCAACCAAGACTGAACTTGACAGTCATGAGGAGAAGGTAAACATTTGCACCACACCACACTCATCACATAGTCTCACTAAATCTACACCACCAAAATCCACATATAGTAACACAAAAACATTTGCGGAGGCTCTCAATCTGTCTAAGCAACAGAGACTTCCAAAGCAGAAACACAAGCAACCTCCATCCCCCAACACAACCCAAATGAGACACAGCCCACAGACTCAGTGTGCCACTCAACCACAGCCAATAAGGCAAAACAACATAACCAACACACTAGTCATAGGTGACTCTATAGTCAAGCATACTGATGTCCCACTCACCAGGCTAAACAAGGAGAAGGTTACTCTCAGCTGTCTGTTGTGTGTCAGGATCTGCCACATAACCCACGCACTCAAGTCACTCCACAACAAGTAAAAATATGACTGTCATTGTCCATGTTGGTGTGATCCAACCATAAGCTAATCACCCTTGATATCCACATCCTGCCCCCACCCCCCATTAAGGAAACCACGATAAAACATTCTCCAAAGCCAATTTCGTGCTTCTTAAGACAGAAGTGGTGAACTTCATGACACCCATGCAGATGGACAATACAGTTACAACTGCGGAATCCTACACAAATGCACTCTATAAGCACTTAAACGAGTGCATGGATCGTGCTATCCCAAACAGAACCAAGACGCTATCCTCCAAAAAAGCAAGCCAATCTGGTGGTCCCCTGTCATAAACAAACTGTACAACAGAAATAAGAAACTGTTGCAAAAGGAGTAAAATCCCATGAGTGGAGGAGCTCCCTGGTCAGCCTCAGTAAGAAGCTGATATCCCTTATAAGATCCTTCAAAGCTAGCTACGAAAACAAAATCACCACTAATTGTAAGGACAACCACAAAGCATTCTATAGCTATATCAAGAATCTTGATGGCAACACCCAGATCTGCTCTGAGTTACAGCACAAAGGCACAAAAATTACAGAACCAACTGATATTGCCAACATCCTGGCAGATAGGTTCAGTGCTAACTTTACCCCCCCCCCCCACCCCCTAAAGGGCCCATATCTATACAGGAAGAATGCAGAGTCCCTGTAATCACAACTACGCAGGTAAAAGCTGCACTCTCTAAAGCCAAAAACACAGCATCCATGGGACCGGACAACATCCCAAGCTACGTTTTACACGAACTGGCTCCCCACTTAAGCACCATGTTCAATAATAGCCTTGCATCAGGCTTTGTGCCCACTGAATGGTGCACAGCAACAGTTATCCCACTCCACAAAGGGGGAGCCACCACTGATTCCGGGAACTATCGACCTATTAGCCTGACGAGCCTGGTCTGCAAGGCCATGGAATGTGTCATCATGGAACCCATAAACAAAGACATTGGTAACCTCCAAACTCTGGATCCCACCCAGTTCGGGTTTGTGAAAGGCAGATCATGCCTCCTGAACCTGATCGACTTCTTTGAGGCAGTCACCAAAGCCATAGATGAGGGTAAGGTGGTTCACACAGCCTGTCTTGACCTCGCCAAGGCTTTCAACACCATCCTCCATTCTGGAATTATAGCTAAACTCACTAAACTAGGTATAAATCCCTACGTCACAAGATGGGTTGCCAACTGGCTCACTGACAGAACCCACACTGTAAAAGTTGCAGACTCCAAATCTAACCTCACACCAGTGACAAGTGGAATACCACAGGATTCCATACTGTGACCTCTCCTGTTTGGTATCTACTTCTCTGAAGTACAGGCTAACACAGAAAGCCTCTGTCTAACGAAGTTCGCAGACTACTACAAACTAGGAGCTATAGTCAAGTCCCCAAATGATGTGGACATCCTACAGAAGGACCTTGGTGAGACAGATGCCTGGTGTCAGAGCCATGGCCTCAAGCTCAATGCCAAAAAGTGCAGTGTCATCCCCTTTGGTAAAAACTCTGTACCCATGAACTACTACATAGGCAGCAATCTACTTAACACCGAATGTGTGATGAGACCTTGGGACCCAGGTAAACAGTAGTCTCTCCTTTGATAGTCGCATCGCCACAGTAGTCAGGAAGTCCTACGTGGCACACCGCATCATAAATAGGTTCTCATCCAGGAAAAGAGGTAATTGTTCCCCTCTACTCGACACTCATTAGACCCATTATAGAGTACAACGCCCCTTTTGGAATGTACCTCACAAGACATCTGCAGCTGCTGGAAAGGCCACAGAAGTACCTCACAAAGAGGATTACTGGCCTCAAACAAATGCCCTACACTGACCGCCTCAAAAAACTCCAGCTTTACTCCGTAGCATATCACCTACTCCGAGGTGATCTCTTCCTAACATATAAAGCTATGTCAAACCCAGAGCTGTTGGACATGCTACACCTAAAGAAATCCCAATCCCTCCGAGCTACATGCTGTAGGGACCTAAACCTTGTCACCACAATAAACAGGACATGCTGGAGGGATAGATTGCTGTCCTAGAGACTTCCCATACTCTGGAACAGACTACTCATCTATGTCAAGCAAAGTTCTTCATTAGCGCTCTTCAAGAAAAATCTTGATGAGTGGATGGGAAATGGGAAATACACTCGGGGTATCACTTCTCTGTCTCTGCTCGACAGTGTCACAGGAAACCAACTTTCTTGGGTGGCGTAACCCAGGGAACCTTGTTGGCTAGGTTTACGTAGGCCCTTGGGCCGATAGCCTAGTACCTACCTATGAACATCCTGGCATATGTCTGGGCCTATTGCAGTTATGTTTTTGGTCTTAGCAAGCTCTGCCAAGACCTAAACCCTTTTAATGGGGGGGGGGGGTAGTAAGCATTTCACGGAGGGAGGCATGGTATGAGTGAGGGGTGAAATTTTTGCTGAATTTGGCAGCCAGAATAGTCACTATGTTGCTTCTGCTCAGTGAAGGTGGCATCATTGACCACTTGGTTGGCATACTAATGTATGCTGCCGTTGAGGTTGTGGACATAGCTGTAGAAGGCCTTGTGGTTGTCTTTAAGCCTGTGAGACCATCTTAATCTCGTAATTGGTCTTGGACATAGTCCTCTTAGTTTCTTTTTTGTTTTAGAGAGCTCCTATCATTATGGAAGTTGTTGTTCCTGATTTTAGTCATGATTTTTTTTTCCTTTTGTTATATACCAAACTAAGCTGAGGATTCCACCAGTGTGGTTTGTCTGTTTGTTTTGGGCTACTGATAGGTTCAGCAGCCTCTATACAGCCATTTATATGGTTGTACAAGGTCTCTGTGAATATTTCTGCATAGGTTGCTGTGAACTAGGGGTTGGGAGGAGCACTGAATTTTGACAAATTATAGCTTAATAGGATGTAGTTTGCTTTGCAATAGTTCCTAACTTTTACAAGTTTTTCTGGTGTTAGAGTTTATTTCAAAGGAGCCAGCTTCATGGTTTGACCTCCTCAGTGAGGATATGACACGGGAGGGGGGGTGGGTGACCTGCAGTGGTGCAACTCGCTCCCATATTGGTGGGTACCAAGTCCAGTATATTTGAACCTGTGGGTGTGCGTGCTAACTCGTCAAGAGAGTTTGTGTTAAAGTCGAGGAATCATTGGGCCTGCAAATATGAGGCAGTTTACATTTCCCATTCTATAGACGGGTAATTAATCTCACATGAGTAGGGTAGTAATGGTTTAATGGTGAGCATCTCCATTAGGTCTAAGTATGAGTTGTGGGATTCTAGGTACATAGAGGCTGGACCTGTAACTTGTTAGGATATGGTATGGGACTTTGTTTATGGTGATTTGTTCTTGGATAAATTCCAGGGCATTGTCCTGGTTATCAATGTACTGTATGTTATGCTTGTTGCTAAATAAGATTGAGACTCCTACACCTTTTTTCCTTGTGTGTTCAGCTGATGGTCTAAATATGTGGAGGGCACTGAAGCTTTGCACTGCCATAGTACTTTCTGTGGATTTAAACTGTCTTGATAACAGAACAGATGTCTGTATTCTCTAGAGTAAGGGGAGTTTGTAGGGTCTGGAGTTCCTTGTTTAGGCTTGTAGCATTGATCACTAACATCTTTCGGTTTCTTTTGGAATTATATGCAATGTTGGTAGGTTTGTCAATTTGGCATTGCCTAAAAGAGGCTCTAAGGGGGTGGATAAAGTTTTAGCGAATATTTATAAGCCTAGGGGAGATGGTTGCAGACCATCCTTTGCAAAAGAACATGGTTTAATGATGTCCTTACATGCTGACAAATATTGAAATCCCCTCAAAAGACCCCAGAAGCTGTCAGTTATTGAAGTTGAACATCTTTTGTTCGTACTGTTGCATCATCTTTGGTGAAGTAGAAGCTGCTCAATGCAAGGCACATGCCTGCCTTAGAGATGCATTTAGAGAGAGCAGCAGTGTGTCTCCATATAGTCCAGGGAAGTACTTCTTGGGTCATTAACATGTCCACACGGACTGTGATAGAATTGTACTGGTAGCAGCGGTGTAGTAACTTCAATGCATGCTTAACTTGGTGGATTCTGGCTCCAGATAAGCAACTTATATTTCCTTCTCCTTGTTCATTCTAGTGAGTGTGGCGTCTCCTGTGACAGGAGTCCTGGATAATGTTTTGCTTACCTTATGAGCTTTGCTCTTAGGGTTCCACTGAGTGCAGGCATATGTGTGGTGTTTAGTGTTGCTTTTGATGAGTGCTCACAAGATTGCTGAGGATAGGTGTTGCCATTTATAGGCTTAAGCAGATTTTTAGGTTTGGGAAGACTGCTTTTTAGTGCCTCAATATGGTCTTTGTGTGGTGTTGACAACCTTGTTTGTATGCAAGATTTTTGCTTCCAATGAAATTGTGTATGTGCATCTCTCCCATAATGTTTGTTTCCTTAAAGATTAAATAGTATGTGAACATGAGAAAATTGCTGCATTGTCTCGAAATATCCATATTTATCAAGGTGGTTAAGGAGACGTTTAGAAATTGCATTTCCATGTTGTCCACATCTGTATTTTGGTGGGCAACTGTAGGTGGTGAACTGGATTGTGTAGAGGTCTCCTTGGCTCATCTCTGGGGTATGTTACTAATCTATGTTTGATTGTGCTAAGATTTGGTAGTAGTGCAATTTAATATGCAAAATAGATGCTATACGCTTGTCTCCATGCAGTGACTTTGTTTTAGCTGCACTAAGTTACAGGTTTCAGTTCTAAGGGAACTTATATAAATTTACTTTCTGGTCATTTGAGGGCAAGGCTAACGGTTTGTAAGCAATCCTCCTTGGTGTTACTACAAGTGTAATACTACAGCAAAACAACTTTAACTTGACAAGGCAATTTCAAGTATTAGGGACCTTTAGAATGATTTAAAGGCAGAGTCAATAAATAAAGCAGTAACAGTTAACTGAAGTGCAAAACAGTAAAATAAATCTATCTGCCCAGGATAGTGCAGAAGTACCTTTGGACCCCCTTAGAGTGTGGTGAATGCCAAGCAGATGGGAGCTCTGGGAAAATGACCAGGAGACAATTTGTAGTAAGGAAGATTAAATCAAGTGCAGTGCTGGTTTGCTGGGTGGGTACTTAATCCTGAGTGGGAAAGTATTTAAATAGGCTACACAACAGGCAATAGCAATAAATGAAGTAAGGGAGGGACTTTGGAAGTCGCATTTCCATAAGGGGAGGAAGTCCGAGAAGACTGCCTTTTAAAACCACAAGAGAAGGGTTGAAGAAAATTGAAACTGGGGCTTAAGTCAAGTAGTTAGAATTTCTTAAACTTTTAGCATAATGTCTCCGTGGGGAGTGGGGCATACTCCAAAACAGGAGAAAAACAGTAGCAGGGTAAACAGGCACTAGAATGCAACTTTAAACATGAATGTACAGCTGTAAGACATACCGGAACAGAATTCACAATACTGTCCTTCCTGCTATCCCACCACAGACTGTGACACCAGATTGTGCAGAAATTTACCAGTAACACTGTAATAAATGTTTAAACAAGGCTCAAGTCTCTTAGTAGATCACAGTTCTGCCACAGCTATGGAAGAAATTACAAGATTAAGACCCCATACTGGGTTCAGAGTAAAAAACTACCTGTTGCATGTAATTTTACTTAAGGAAATAGAAGTGTAGCATATATAAGCAATGCTAAAATCTTGAAGTAGCTGCACAATCCTTGCACAACTGCTAATAAAGCTACAAAACTGCATATAAAACTATCGACCTATTGCCATTTTATCCCCCCTATCGAGGATACTAGAAAAATGTATCCATACACAGCTTCTTAATCACCTTCTCAATCACAACTTACTCACCCCTACTCAACATGGTTTCTGCCCCTATCACAGCACAATTACTACTCTACTCTCCTTCACCCACACCATTGCAGAATCCCTGGACAATAATAAACATACCTCCTGTCTCTTTCTAGACCTCTCCAAAGCTTTTGATACAGTATCCCATCCTGTATTTCTGTCTAAACTTGCAAACTTTCACCTATCCTCCTCCACCCTCAGCTGGTTTGCTAGCTATCTATCTGGATGCCAACAATCAGTCAAATGGCTCTCCTCCTATTCTCCTTTCCTGCCTGTCTCTACTTGTGTTCCACAAGGTTCCATCTTATGTCCCCTTTTATTCAACATCTTCACCAATGACCTCTTCACCTCTTGCAATCAATCATCTCTCATACAATACGCTGATGACTCCACTATTATTTCTACAGCTGACAGCATCTCAGTCCTACACGCACTAACCCAAAAAGCTCTACTTTCCACCGAAAAATGGCTTTCAAAAAACTTACTAATCCTCAATCCCAAAAAAAAAAAAAACTCTTGCTCTTCCTGCCCCGTTCTCTTTCTCATCATAGATCATCCTTTGTCATTAAGTCTTGTAACAATACAGCCATCCAACCTGACACCCACACTAATCTCTTAGGGGTCATCATTGACGATGAACTAAAATTCAATCAACACATACAGCAATGCATAAAGAAAACCCATCAGAAACTAGGTGTCCTATATCGTAACAGAAAATACCTCACTCCTGAGGCTAGACATACCCTTGGACAAGCACTTCTCCTCCCCTCTCTCCTCTGTGCCGCCCCAGTTCTCACAAATATTCAAACTACCCTGAACAAACTTCAACAAACCTACCACAAAATAGCCAGATTCAACACTAACTCCTCAAACAACACGCACCACTGTATTGCCTTAAAGTCTCTACAATGGTTGGAGCTCCCATAACTACTACATCTCTACCAATTTCACATGCTGCACTCTATGCTCTTTAAACCCTCCTGCTGTCCATCTTTATCTCTCCTAGTCTCTATACCCCTTCTCAATCTCTCCGCACCTCAAATCAGCAGTTGCTCGATATCTACCACCCTAATAGGTCTGTAGGTAAGCAACTCTACAAACACTCTGTGGCCCAAGGTTGGAATAAACCTCCCCTGGACATTATCTCACACTCCACTATTTAAAAAAGAACTGAAGACATTTATTCAACTCCAGAACCAGTCCCTGCTATGACCCTACTTAGCTCTCCTCTCCTCCCACACTCGCATCATTCTCAGTTGATCCTACTGACGCTCTTGTGTCTCCCTCATTGTACAGTAACAAAGAATTTTGTCCTAAGAAGAAAAGAAAAAAAAATTTTAATTTATTTTTTCTTTTAATTATAATATTCACATGTAGTTGTTTATTTCTATTTGTTATTATTTGTAATACTTGTTTTCTTGTACTGTAATCATATATTGTATTTTCTGGAGCTTTTCTCCTCGGGTCTCCACTAAAAATGGGACAAAATCCCAGTTGGACTAACCCGGTTAACAAATGTCAATAAATAAAATAAATAAATAAGACTAAGGTCCCAGAACAAACTAAAAAAATACAAACTTTTTTTTAGCTAACACATGGAAAGCAGAGAAGTACAAAAAGTATCACCATACAGATCACAAGAAATGCAACTTAAAATATTTAAACAGAATTAAAGTAAAAACTTTTTTTAATACTTTTTGACTAGATTCTCACACCTCTGAGTCTTGAACGGAAAATCTTTGACTGCAGTATCCCCTTTCTCCAAGTTGTGCTCATATTTTCGTATTTCCTGCTGGACACTGAGCTTCAAGGAATGTTTTATGACTTCTGAATGGATGTTCTTCGTGTTTCACTGTTGCAGTCATTACATTTGGGTAATCTGCTGGCAGGTTGCCCTCAGTCAACCTGAATAACAAAGTCTTGGGTCCTGCGTCGGTTGCTGTCTCCTCTTCCATGACGCCAGGTTGTCAGGGGTATAAAACATGCAGCTGACGCCATTTTAATCAGTCTTTCTTGCCGCGCGGTGCCCGAAGCAGAAGCAGTTCGCAAGTGCCGGTCGGCAGACTTCTGAAATTTTCGTTTTCGGGTTTCAGAACCGAAGTCTTCAAACTAAAGCTAAGTACCCCGTTGGGAAACAATTGCATTACTTGTGGGAAGCAAATACTGCATAAGAATTTTCATTTGTACTGTATTCCTTGCCTAGGCCCTGATCACAACGTGCCTTGCTCTCGGTTTTGTGCTAAATTTAACCAACGCACTATTAAGCGTCTGTATATTTTTGCTTCTTAATATTTTGGTTCATGATTTAACTATTCTGAAATGTCGGTTAGCTATCCGACTACCGGAGTTCACAAAAAATGCAAGGAAAAAGACAGACAAGCCGAGGTCCAAAACTGACGACAAAGCTTCTCCTAAGCCAGTCGCCGGTTCGCCGGTACTCAGGTGCATTTGCCACCCCTGATGCCCGCTACTTTTGAGTCGCAGGCCTCTACCGAGACCCATTCGGAGTCCGGTATGCTGCGAGATTCTGCAAGTATTGAAACTGCGGATGTCTCTCCCTTGGATGGCTCTGGAGCCGCTGAGCAGGCACTGGCTTCTGAGGGTGTTTTTCAGGCCTCAACATTTGTATATTAAACAGACTCCATCATCAAAAACAAGGTCAAAACCAACTTTTATGTCTAAAAAAACGATACATGAGCCAAGTGCACAGGCCCCTATGCCTAAAAAACAAATTATCAAAATGGCTGAGGATTTAATTACCTTGATCAGGGGTTCCCAACCCCCCCCCCCCCCCTGCTAAGAGGCCTAGGCAAGGCCCTGATTATGAATCTTCAGATCAGGTTTCCATTTCTTCTGATCAGGAATTTTCTGTTCCACGTTATGAGGACTCTGATGCAGAGGAATCCATCCCTTCTGCTACTCCTTTTGAGGATTACTCTTTTGGAGAGACTTTGCATACTTTAAGGGAACATTTTCACTGGGAGAGTCAGGACGTCTCAGAATCTAAAAAGAGGCTTAGGGATTTTCTTCTTCTTCCTCAGCATAGGCCTTTGGCAATACCTCCTGTATTAGACATTGTTGATGTGTTCTCGGAATCAAGCATGGCTCCTGATTCCTTGCCTCTGGCTCCTAGTAAGCCAGACAGATATTACAGGGTTCCTGACTCCCACAAATTTATTTTCAAAAATCCTGCTGCTGACCCTGAAACTATTTCCCATGGTTCTAAGGGTGTTAAGGCTTCTACAGCCAAAAATCCTACCCCTTCTGATAGAGATTCTAGGGCACTGGATAGATGAGGAAAGAAGGTTTATACGTCTGCAACTTTGGCAATCTGGGCTTTAAACTGCCAGTTTCGTATGCTTAAATATCAACAGCATGTTATGGGCTTACTGAAACAGAAAATTATGTTGATTTCTGATTGTGTGGAAAATAGTTACAGGATTTATTGCATTCAGCAGAACTGGTTGGAAAGCATACTTTGAAATGTGGTTTTGATTCCTTGGAGGCCTCTTGCAGGGCCGCCGTAACTGGATCTGTGATAAGAAGGCATGCCTAGCTCAAGGAGCAAAATCTGCCTGATCATGTTAAAGCTAAATTGTTGGATGCAGGACAGTCTGTCTGGTAATAAGGCAGAAGAGGTTTTAAAGCAAATGGAAGACAAAGCTAAATCTATGCAAACTGTAAAAGATTTCTTGCAAGTGCAGCCACCCAGGTTCAGTAGACACTGGCCTACTAAGAATTGGTCCTTTGCTCTGTCCAACAGAGCCACTCAGGGCAAACCCAGATGCTCCAAAGGCTCCAGATATCAATCACAAGGATCTTACAGGTCAAAGCAATGGGGTACCTCCACCTCCAAATCAGGAGGTAACAAAGCACAACCCTACAATAAACAGTCTCAATGACTTTCCTCTGCCATCTCTAAGCACTTATTTTTTGGCAGCCTCCTTGGGGGGGGGGGGGGGACTAGCACTTCAGGTTCAAAATTGGCATTTAATTACCCAGGATAAGTGGGTATTAAACATAGTATCCCAGGGGTACAGAATTCATTTCCACACGTTGCCAATTCCAAACGGATGGCCAGATCTGCCACCAAACCAGTGGGCAGAGGCCCAGAAACAAGTCATGTCCCTCATGGATAATGGGGGCTATTCAACCAGTGCCAGAAAAGGAAAAAGGACAAGGATTTTATTCGACTGTTCCTGGTACCCAGAAAAGACAAATCATGGCGTTCAGTTCTGGACTAAATTCTAAATACATTCCTGGAGATTCCAAACTTCAAAATGCTGACTTTGCAACAGCTACTGCCTGTGCTAGGCAAGAATGCCTGGTTGGTAACTCTAGACTTGAGGCATACCTGCATATCCCAATAAGAGAATCTTGTAGAAGATACCTCCGCTTCAAAGCAGGCTTTTTGCATTACCAATTCTTTGCACTGCCCTTTGGCTTATCTACTGCACCCAGGGTCCTCACACAGTGCCTGGCACCAGTAACTGCATTTTGCAGACAAAGAAACATGCAAATTTATCCTTATCTGGGCGGTTGTCTCATTCAGACAGAGGACAAGGACACTCTTCAACATCTGGGGTTTGTAAAAAGGCTTCTAGCATGCCTAGGGTACACCATAAACGAAAAGAAATCACAACTGGTACCCTCTCAAATAATTACATTCCTGGGTGCAAGCTTGAATAAAACTGCCCAGATGGCTTACCTCACGCAAGACAAACAAATTCAATTGACAACATACTTCAAACAAGTGGCAACAAAAACCCAGCTGTCTGCAAGACAAATTCTGCAGGCTTTGGGGTTCATGGCATCCTGCATTCTACTAAATCCATATGCGAGACTGCATATCAGGAAACTTCAATGGTATCTAAAAAGCTTATGGAGTCAACATTGTCACAGCCTGGAAACAATGATTCCTCTCATTCCCTGCCTGCAACAGGAGTTTCTTTGGTGGGCAGAGGCATGTTACCAAAACAAGGGACTGTCATTCATTCTACCCCCTGCCACCCAAACCCTAACTACAGATGCATCAGACTGCTTGAGGGGCCCATCTGGCAGGGAGATGCATTCAGGGCAGATGGAGCCCAAACCAAATGCATCTACATATCAACCAGAAAGAAATGCTAGCTGTTCAGAATGCTCTGACAGCCTTCAAGGACTTCCTTCATCCAGGACAGCTACTGATAAAGACGGACAACACCACAACTGTGGTACATAAGCAGGGGGGGTACCCCCTCCTACCACCTTTGCAGACTAGCCATGGCCTTGTGGAACACAGCCTTGACTTACCAAATACATCTTCAAGCTCAGTTCCTGCCAGGAAAGCAGAATACCTAAGCAGAAATCTTATGGACCCACACAAATGGAAACTGGATCCACAAATCTTCAGCATGTTAACACAAAAATGGGGGAGCCCAGACATAGATCTATTTGCTTCACCCCAAAACTATCGGACAAATTCTGCACAAGAACTCATCACAAAAAAAGCATGGAAAGTGGATGCTCTATCCTTCAGCTGGAAAAACCTATCAGTTTATGCCTTTCCCCCTCTGCCTCTACTCTCCAAGGTCTTAATAAAAGTCAGACAGGAAAAACCAAAAATGATTCGAATTGCTCCGGACTGGCCTCGCCAACACTGGTACCCGCTACTAAGGAATGTCGCACCTTCCTCCGTGGTACTTGCCTCCGACACCTCACCTATTGTCTCAGCAGAACTATCAAATTCTGCACACTCTGCTCCAAACTCTGAATCTTGCAGCATGGCTAATCAACTAATTTCACCAACCACATCTCTCAGTAAACCTGTGATGGATGTCATTTAGGAGGCCAGAAGGCCTAGTACTAGAAAATCTTATGCTGATAAATGGAAGAGATTCTGTGCTTGGAACCAAGCACAAGAAATAGACACAGCAAAGCCCAATATTCCTCAGATTTTGCAATACTTAACTGAGATGCTTCACAAGGGCCTATCTTTTTCTTCAATAAAAATCCATGCCTCTGCCATCTCGGCTCATTACAACACAGAGCCTCCCCTCTTTTCTCATCCCCTGCTAAAACAGTACCTCAGAGGGGCCAAAAATGTAAGGCCTCCCAGGAGTGCCAATTCCTGCATGGTAGCTCAATTTTGTGCTGGAAAAACTCACCCTACCTCCTTTTGAACCAGCAGCTACTGCGGATATAAAATTTCTTTCTTGGAAGACGGTCTTTCTTTTGGCAGTCACTTCAGCTAGAAGGGTTTCAGAACTACAGGCTCTCATGGCAGTAGAGCCTTTCATTATATTTTACCCAGACAGGGTGGCCCTCAGGACTAATATTTCTTTTATGCCTAAGGTGGTATCCAGTGTGGCTCTTAACCAGACCATTCCCCTTTCTACTTTTGTCCCAAATCCGCAGAACAAGGGGGAGTGGATTCTGCATTCATTGGATGTACACAGACAACTAAGAATGTTCTTCGTTTTTCACTGTTGCAGTCATTACACTTGGGTTATCCTGCTGGCAGGCTACCCTCAGTCGGACTGAATTCCAAAGTCTAGATCCGGCGTCGGTTGCTGTCGCCTCTTCCCTGACGTCAGTGCGCCAGGGGTATAAAAGATGCAGCCGACGCCATTTTCTTCAGTCTTACTTGCCGCGCAGTGCCCGAAGCAGAAGCAGTTCGCAAGTGCCAGTCAGCCGACTCCTGAGATTTTCGTGTTTGAATTTCAGATCCGAAGTCTTCATTAAACGCTAAGTACCCCCATTGGGGAAAACTTTTTTCTTGCTCCAGATTGATGTCAAAAAAAGTTAATTGTATTTCTTGTGGGAAGCAAATACCTCATAAGGACTTTCATTCTTACTGTATTCCTTGCCTAGGTGCTGACCACGATGTTGCTAGTTCTCGGTTTTGTGCTAGCGCACTATTAAGTGTCAGTACAATTTTGCATTTCACTATTTTGGCAGAAGATTTAATTACACGATGCCGTCGGATAGCCATCCGACTACCGGAATTCACAAGAAACGCAAAGAAAAGGACAGGCATCCGAGGTCTAAAACAGATGGCGAAGCTTCCTCTAAGCAAGTCATCGTTTTGCCACCCCTGACGCCCGCTACTTTGCACCCGCAGACCACTACAGACTCCCACGTGGAGTCGCCTAGGCCGCTGGAAGCTCAAAGTATTGGACCTTCAGAGACTGTTCCCTCAGATGGGTCTGGAGCCGCTGAGCAGGCATCGGCTTCTGAGGGTGTTTTCAGACCTACTCAGTTAAACATTAAAGCGACTCCAGCTACAACGGCAAAGACTAAAGCACCTTTAAAGACAAAGAAACAAGTACAACAGCCTCATGGTCAGGCCTCCATGCCCAAAAAACAGATGCTTAAAATGGCCGAAGACTTGATTACTTTGATCAGGGGTCCCCATCCCCCTCCTGATAAGAGTCCTAGGCAAGAGACAGAATATGAATCTTCAGATCAGGTTTCCATTTCATCTGATTCCTCTTCTGATCAGGAATACTCTCTTCCTCCCTATGAGGATTCTGATGCTGAAGAATCCATCCCTTCAGCCTCTCCTCCTGAGGATTACTCTTTTGGGGAAACCTTGCATACCATGAGGGAACATTTCCACTGGGAGAGCCAAGATTATTCAGAATCTAAGAAAAGGCTCAGAGACTTCCTTTTACTCCCACAACACAGGCCCCTAACTATCCCACGTGTGTTAGACATTGTAGATGTATTTTCAGAGTCCAGTCTGTCCCAACTCCTTACCTCCAGCTCCTGTTAAGCCGGACAGGTACTACAGGGTTCCTGACTCTAATAAATTCCTTTTCAAAAACCTTACTGCTTACCCAGAAACTATCTTTCAGGGTCCCAAAGGGGTCAAGGCATCCACTGCAAAAAAAAACCCTACCCCCTCTGACAGGGATTCTAGGGCATTGGACAGATGGTGAAGAAGATTTACACCTCTACTACCTTGACTATAAAGGCTTTAAATTGTCAGTTTCATATGCTCAAATATCAGCAGTATATTATATCACTGCTTAAACAGAAAATGTTGATAAATTCTGAATGTGCAGGAAACAAAGAAATGCAGGATTTATTGCATGCAGCTGAGCAAGTTGGAAAGCATACTTTGCAATGTGGTTTTGATTCTTTAGAGGCCTCCTGCAAGGGCCACTGTTATGGGTTCTGTCATCAGGAGGCATACTTGGTTAAAGGAACAAAATCTGCCTGACCATGTCAAAGCAAAATTATTAGATGCTCCATTACAGCATGATATCTTGTTTGGTGTTGAAACAGAGGAGGTTTTAAAGAAAATGGAGGACAAAGTTAAATCTATGCAAACAGTTAAGGATTTCTTACTGGTACAGCCTCCAAGATTTAGCAGACACTGGCCTACAAATAATTGATCCTTTCCAGTGTCAGATAGACCACAAAGGGGCAGATCCCAGCCCCAAGGTTCGTACAGATCTAAACAATGGGGTGCTTCTACCTCCAAAAGTGGAGAAGACAAATCACAGCCATACAGGAAACCGTCCCAATGACTTCCCCCTGCCTGCACCAAGCACTTATTTTATAGCAGCACCTATAGGGAAAACTAGCACTTTTTTCTCAGATTTGGCACATAATAACCCAGGACAAATGGGTCCTAGACAGTGTCACAAGGCTGCAAGTTTCACTTCCATACCCTGCCAAGGACAAACGGTTGGCCAGACCTGCCAAAACATCAATGGGCAGAGGCACAAAAACAAGTCTCATCCCTCATGGACATGAGGGCCATTTAACAAGTACCAGCGCAAGAGCAGGGACAAGGATTTTATTCAAGACTGTTGTTGGTACCAAGAAAGGACAAGACCTGGAGACCAGTACTGGACCTATCTATTCTAAACACTTATCTGGATATACCAAAATTCAAAATGTTGACTCTACAGCAGCTTCTGCCCATGCTGGGCAAGAAGGCTTGGCTTGTGACTTTAGACCTAAAAGAGGCATACCTGCATGTCCCAATCAGACAAACATGCAGAAGATACCTCAGATTCAAAGCTAGCTCAATGCACTACCAATTCTCTGCACTGCCCTTTGGCTTATCTACTGCGCCCAGGGTCTTCACAAAGTGCCTGGCACCAGTAATTGCATTCTGCAGACAGAGGAATACAAATATATCCTTACTTGGACGACTGCCTCGTTCAAGCAGAGAACAAGGGCATTCTACTACAGCATCTGGCGTTTGTAAAAAGATTTCTAACAGGCCTAGGGTACGCAGTCAACGAAAAGAAATCAAAACTAGTACCCTCTCAAGAGATAATATTCCTGGGTGCAAGCTTAAATGCCATTGCCCAGATGGTTTATCTCATACCAGACAAAGGCAACTGACTACATATTTCAAACTGTTGGCAACAAAGGCCTAGTTATCTGCAAGAAAAATTCTGCAGGCTTTGGGCTTCATGGCATCCTGCATTCTATTAATTCCATATGCGAGACTGCATATGAGGAAACTTCAATGGTACCTAAAAAGTGTTTGGGCTCAACATTGCCACAGCCTGGAAACAATAATTACACTCATTCCCTGCCTGCAACAGGAGTTTCGATGGTGGACGAAGCCTTGTCACCAAAACAAGGGACAGCCATTCACTTTACCCCCAGCCAGGCAGACATTAACAACGGATGCATCAGATTATGCATGGGGGGCCCACATGGCAGGAAGATGTATTCAAGGCACATGGTCCGCAAACCAAATGCATCTACATATCAATCAAAAAGAGATGCTAGCTGTTCTGAATGCCATGACAGTCTTCAAGGACCTACTTCATCCGGGACAACTACTGATATATAGGCAACACCACGGTCATGTGGTATATAAACAAGCAGGGAGGCACTCATTCTTACCCCCTTTGCAGACTAGCCATGACTTTGTGGGACACAGCATTGACTTACCAAGTACATCTGCGGGCACAGTTCCTGCCAGGAAAGATAAATACTCTGGCAGACGAACTAAGCAGAAACCTCATGGATCCGCATGAGTGGAAATTGGATCCACAAGTCTTCAGCATGATAACAAGGAAATGGGGATGCCCGGATATAGATCTGTTTGCCTCTCCTCACAACTACCAACTAAAACAATTCTGCACACGGACTTATCACAGACTAGCATGGAAAGTGAACGCCCTATCTTTCAGCTGGAAAAGCTTAGCAGTATATGCCTTTCCTCCACTGCCTCTACTCCCCAAGGTACTCCTAAAGGTCAGACAAGAGACGCCAAAGATGATACTGATTGCTCCAGACTGGCCCCGCCAGTACTGGTATCCAATCCTAAGGAGCTTGTCTCAATGCCTGGCTTGGACCTTGCCTCAAATACCTCATCTACTGCCCCAACAAAACAATCAGATCCTGCACAGCCAATTCAAGACCTTAAATCTGGCAGCATGGCAGATAATGTAGTCATACAAAACGCACCTCTCACAAAAGCTGTGATGGATGTCATTTTGGAGGCCAGAAGGCCTAGTACCAGAAAATCTTAAGCTGGAAAATGGAAGAGATTCTGTGCTGGAACCAGGTATAAGGAATTGACACAGCTGTACCAAATATTCCTCAGATTTTGCAATACTTAACTGAGATGCTGGACAAAGGCCTATCCTTTTCATCAATTAAAATTCCTGCCTCTGCCATTTTGGCTCATTACAATACAGAGCCACCAATCTTTTCACATCCTTTGTTAAAGCAGTACCTCAGAGGAGCCAAAAACTTAAGGCTTCCAAGGAGATCGCCAGTACCTGCATGGGACCTCAATTATGTCTTGGAAAATCTCACCCTGCCTCCTTTTGAGCCAGCCACTACAGCTGATATAAAGTTTTTATCTTGGAAAACAGCTCTGCTCCTAGCAGTAACCTCTGTAATAAGAGTCTCAGAGCTACAGGCACTCATGGCTGTGGAACCTTTTATAATTTTTTATCCAGACAGGTTTTCTCTGAGGACAAACCTGACATTTATGCCTAAGGTAGTGTCCAGTGTGGCCCTTAACCAAACTATTCATCTGCCTACTTTTTATCCAAACCCACAGAATAAGGGGGAGAGAATTCTGCATTCTTTGGACATGCACAGACAGCTACGCTTCTACTTGAACAGAACCAAAGCTTTCAGAAAGAGTAACTACTAGTGGCATATGCTCCAGGATCACAAGGAAAGGCTATCTCAAAGCAGACTATTTCAAAGTGGATAGGCCACGGCATTCGTTTCTGCTATTCACAACATGGCAAGCCAGTGCCTAAGGGCATTAGGGCTACATTCAACCAGAGCAGCAGCCACTTCAGCAGCCTTCCTCAGGGGAGTACCAACCAAAGACATTTTAGAGGCTGCTACCTGGAGGTCAGTGCACACCTTTACAAAGCACTATCATTTACCACTCTACTCTAAATCCAGGGCAGGCTTTGCCACTGCAGTTTTGCAGGGCCTCATAGCCGCTCCTAATGCTATTTATCTCCAGCCTCCCAACCATAGCTTTGGGATTCAACCCAAGTGTAATGACTGCAACAGTGAAACACGAAGAACATAGTACAGTTGTATACACTTAACATAAATGTAAATGTTCAAGTGTATTCACTGTTGCAGTCCAGGTTTACCCACCCAACATCCCCCATTTCTTTGCTGGAACTTATCTGCACTTCTGTAATCTATACAACCTATGTGGTGTATTTGCTTGTAGATGAAGGTATAATATATATTTGGTGCATGCATGTTTTATTGGCATATTTTTGGCCTACCCTTTTGGGGGCACCTGACATCTGGGGCAAGAAAAACTGAAGAAAATGGTGTCGGCTGCATCTTTTATACCCCTGGCGCACTGACATCAGGGAAAAGGAGACAGCAACTGACGCCAGACCTAGATTTTGGAATTCAGGCCGACTGAGGGTAGCCTGCCAGCAGGATAACCCAAGAGTAATGACTGCAACAGTGAATACACTCTAAGATCTACATTTATGGTAAGTGTACACAGCTGTGCTTTCTACGTAAACAGGATAGAATCTCTAAGAAAGTCTGAGCAACTACTAGTGGCATTTACTTCAGGATCATAGGGGAAGGCTATATCAGACTTTCTAAATGGGTAAGCCATTGCATTAGTTTCTGCTACTTGCACCATTGTAAACCTCTGCCCAAGGGGAACAGATCCCATTCCACGAGGGATGCCTCTACTTCAGCAGCTTTTCTCAGAGGTGCCCCTACCAGAGACATTCTAGAAGCTGCTACTTGGAGCTCAGTTCATACGTTCACAAAGCATTACCATTTACCTCTCTTTTCTAAATCCAGGGCAGACTTTGCCACTGCAGTCCTGCAGGGCCTTATAGCTGCTCCTAATTCTGTTTAGTTGCATCCTCCCATCCATAGCTTTGGGATTCTACCCAAATGTAATGACTGCAACAGTGAAACACGAAGAACATAGTACAGTTGTGTACACTTACCATAAATGTAGATGTTCACTGTTGCAGTCCTGGTTACCCACCCGTCAGCCCCTTTTCTATACCTTTTCTTTCCTTCACTATGCTCAAAAACCTTTGTTGTGTATTTGCTTTTTAATTGAAGGTAAATTTTATGTGTTCTAAAGTGCATTTATATATTTATAGTTTTGTGTATATATATATATATATATATATATATATATATATATATATATATATATTTTTTTTTTTTTTTTGCTCCCCATTTGGGGGGCACCTGACACCTGGGGCAAGTAAAACTGATTAAAATGGCGTCGGCTGCATGTTTTTTACCCCTGACGACCTGACGTCTTTGAAGAGGAGACAGCAACCGACGCAGGACCCAAGACTTTGTTATTCAGGCCGACTGAGGGCAACCTGCCAGCAGATTACCCAAATGTAATGAATGCAACAGTGAATACACTCGAACATTTATGGTAAGTGTACACAGCTGTACTATCTTCATTTGGCTGAATAAAAAGGCTTGAAACATAAAAGCATTGTCTCCACAGTCTGTCTGGAGTAAACTTGATTTGACTCTGCTTGGTGCACATGGAATAATTACAAATACTCTTCTCACTGATCTGCAACTGGTTTTGTGTTTTATCCCCCCCCCCCCCCCACAGCCTGATTAGGATTTTTTCTTTGAGACAATCTTTTTAACATCACTAGTATTGGTGTGGGATTTCTCCTTTCTACTTCCCCAGGAACATATATGTGCGCTGTTTCTTCTAGAATCTCTCCTTTGTGTTATTCAGTCCATTGACTTACCTGTTGTCTCATAAAAGCTGAGTCATTTTTTTTCCAGTTTCTCTGGTATATTATTGAACCAAAGATTCTCTCTCCTAGCCCCGTCTTTAAGATTCTCATTTTTTTCCTTTATTTTTCTTGTTGCACTTCCATTTCTACTATTTTTCATTGGTTTTAGTCACATGTTCTCTACAACAATTGCCAGGACATTCTGTATGGGTCCATATACACAGTTAATTCCACACATCCCAGTGTGTTCCTATTTTACTTTCTCATGCCCTTCACATATGTCCTGGGTTTGAGGGAAGATACTCTGAAGTCTTCTCAGAGTGTAGAAATACTTTTATAAAGCATTTTCATGATGAAATCCACAATCCTCTGGACTTCATAGCATAGCTCTATGCATTACACATTTCTTCCCATTGTTATTTTGTATTTATAATCTTCCCCCTTATTTTTTCTGTTCTCCTTTGTTTCTTAATTTATCATGCAGTATGTTGTATGGTATTTAACAATATGTTAATAGCATCTTCTCTTTCCATCTGAAACACTACCAGAGCTGGTCTTTCATTCAGTATTCCTGTTTGTTTTTCTCTATCTATTCTGCCAAAAGTTTGTGCAGAAGGTGATCTGTAGCCTGTATTTCAGGCACCTGCTTGGCTTCTTTCTGCTTGGACACTTTGCAGTAGCATGGTTAGTTTGTTAATTTCTTACATTTAATTCCTGACATCTGCCTGTTTTCTGCACCATTAGTTGTACGTATTCCTATTGGAATTATCTCCTTTCTCCATTCTGTTATGGCTTCAGCATGCTATTTTATCAGTATAAACTATACAATTATTCCTAGTCTCATTAAGAGCTTGCTTCCAAAATCCTAATATTTTCCACTGTGCTCCATTATCATCTTTTTCCACATTCATCTATTTCCTTCTACTTGTGTGTTAAGTATGGCTGCGTTGCATAGCTTTTAAGTATCCCTTCAGCCTTCTTGTAGCCCTAAATCACCTTGTTCTAAAGCAGTACACTTCTCCTACTTCACTGTTACCCACTTTTTCAGAAATATTCTTTTAACTCTGCCATCCACACCTTTTCATTTGGCTGGTAAAAATGTATGCCTGACCAACATTTAAGACCAAAGTGACTAAAACGTTTTTCACTGCATATATCTTACTGGCCATGGCCATTAGTTTGATATTTTTGTAATCCTCTTATTCCCATACATCTTTTGCAGCTCAAAAGTAAATCTTTATAACCCATACACCTAAATACTTTTTTTCATACCCCAGTAAATTTTGGCATCAACTGTTTGTGTAGGTACATAATTTTTTGCTAATAAACTTTTACCTTTAGTTTATATTCTTAAATGCTTGTAATGGTCTTAGAATATTTCACAGCACCTTAATATCTTGTTCAGGGTTTCTGAAATGCAAAATATCTGCAAACAGAGCTAGTTTTATCTTGACTACTACACCAATTGTATCTCTGAATTTGTGAATCATTTGTCTTTTTGGGTAGTGGTTCAAGTATACAACAAGTGTGAAAACAGGATATCCATGTCTGGTTCTTCTATTCAAACTCAGTATATCAGAAAGGACTCTTCCCACCTTTATTTTTATCTCCAGCTGATCCACATTTTCTTTTTAAATTATCTCTAATTGGGAAAGCAAGTATTAACATTGCCTTATTTATAAAATAAATTTCCAGCATATCTCATCAAATGCCTTTCTGCTTTACAACGAACCAACAGTAATGGGAGTGTTTTCGTTTTTTGATTTCCATCTCAGTCATTATACCATTACGGTTGTCAAACATTCCTCTAACTTCCACAAAACCATGTTTATTTTTGTCAGCTTTGGTAACAGTTTTGTCTTTCTTTTACCTAGGCTAGACACACTTTGTAATCCTGATTTAGGACCGGGTTTGGTCTATATAATGCAGGATCCTTGCCCTCCTTCAGTATACTATGGCTACTATGTTTTTCCATCATATAGATAACTTCTCTCCACCCCCACATCAGTATACTTAACAGTGCCTTCCAAATTTTCAACAGTTTCTTCCTAGATTCCATGTTTCTCCTGGAATTCCATTCATTACTGGAGGTTGTACTTTATAGACTTTATTTCTCCTTTCTGTACCATGACTAATTGGTGAGCTTCTGCATCACCAAGCTTTTGAACATTTAAATTTTCCTAAGATGCTTTCAGTTCTAAATTTCCACTCTTCTGCTCATTAGTAGAAGGTAAGATGGGAGATGAGCAGTTGGGATTCAGATCAGGATGCAGCGCAACTGACTAGTGTTTGCTGCGAGACAGACTGTTGAGAAGAAGGTAGAGATGAGGAAAGAGTCCAACTGGGCGTTCCTAGATTTGGAGAACGTATCTGACAGGGTCCCAAGTAAGCTGATTTGGGCAGTCCTGCAGTGTTTCCAAGTCCCAGAAACATTGGTAGAATTAGTGCAAGCTGTATACATGAACCCATTGATTCAAGTCTGAATGGTGTTCAGTTTCGTAGAGGGGTCCCCAGTGGGAGTGGGTGTACATCAGGGTTCAGCTTTGAGCCCAATGCTGTTCTTACTGGTGATGGACTACATTAGCAAGCAGATCAGAGGGGACATGCTCATAAAGCTGCACGAGTCAAATGATGTTGCATTTCAGACAGACTCTGAACAAGAACTTTAGCAAAGGATAGGGGAATTGAATGCAAAACTGAAGGCATATGGGATGAAATTGAGTACAGATACAATGGTGGCAATGGTAGCAAATGGGGGAAATTAGAAGAAGCTGAGAATTGAGATAGAGAAGGTAGTGGAACAGGTTAATAATTTCAGGTATCTGGAAGGGGTGATAAGGGAAGTGTGAAATACACCTGTCAAAGCTAGTCAGATGGACTGCAGCCAGCTGACAGTGTCGGGTGTAGTGTATGACACAAGAATGCCAAAGAAGCTGAAAGGTAAGGAGTACAAAACAGTTCTGCAACCAATACTACTGTGTGGTGCAGAAACCTGGGCAGTAAAGGTAGAGCAGTTGAAGCTAGAGGTGACAGAAATTAAGTGCTTGAGATGGGTGGTAGGATGCCCACGCTGAGGCAGAAGGAATGAGGACTTTAAGAGCAGAAGCCAAAGTAGTTCCAATTACAGAAAAGTTCAGAGGGTAGATTATAGTGGTTTGGGCACGTGCAGAAAAGCAGAAGGCAATATGGTAAAGAAGATTTGGGAAAGATAGAAAGCAAGAGGAAACAAGGGCATCCAGCAAAAAGATGAATGGATTGTGTGTGAAGATCTCAGACAGTCAGGCAGAAGTATTGAAGGCAGGAGTGTGACATTGAATCCAGAGAAATGGAGAAAGTTAATCCGACACCCTGACCCACATAGAAAATGGAAAAAAGTGAGCTAATGCTGTGTATAGTTTCATAAAATTCTTGTAATATCTCCATTATTTTTTCAAGATTCCTTCTTAACCTCCTTGTTGTCACAGGGCTACTGAGTTTTGGCACAGCTTTATTTTCTGCTGCCTGTTTGTGGTAAGAACTACTTTGCTTTGGAATTTTTGTCAAAAAGCAATTGTTTAAAGGAGAGCTGCACCCACAGACTGAAAAAAACATGTTTATTTCATAGTGTCTTGATGTTTCCTACATTTTAACACCACTTTTGGACTCTGTATACTTTTTATGTTTTTAAATGTAATTCCTGAGTCTGCCCACATGGGGTCCAGCATCTTGATTTTTTTCACATATACCCTGCTTTCTTTTATTCAGGTTTAATTAGCATTCTTTGGAGTGCCATCTGTGTGGAGTCTGCATGTCCTCCCCGCGTTTGGGTAGCGTTCGAAAGACATGCGTGCGTAAATGAGCGTGCCTTCATTGAAGGTTGGGCATCGAGCTGGCACCTTGGCGTTTCGTAAAAACTTTACTGCCAGTCATTAGCGGACCGGAGTTCTGCTGTGGCGACCCCTTACCGGGAAAAAGCTGAAAGACAACAACAATTATCATTCTTTGCTTTTCAGTGACTAAAAAGATAAACCGGTATAATCGCACAGAACAGTGTTCTCAGTGCATGTTACTTTTTTCTTTCTAAAGTGGCCAATTTTCATTCTTTTATGCCAGAGTTTTAGCCTTTAAACTCCTCTCCCCTCCCCCTAAACACCTCCCTTTTGTGTCTGTCAAAGTGGCAAAGGTTATTCGAACGGTTTGCTGCTGTGATTCATAGCTCAGAGTAGGAGGCAAAGTTCATGTACTATTGATTTGTACTATCCACCTGCTTACAGTGGGATACTTATTTTTGCTGCACCATAGCATCTTTTCTACCTGCTGATTTGCTAACACATTGGCAAATCTTCCAATTTCATTTTTTAGGGATTCCTGAGAAAGTTTAATTCTTAATTGTGCCACAAAGGCCTTAAAAGTAAAACATTTTGTTTTTATATAGCACTGTGATGCACTTAAAATAAGACTTTTTGCATCAACTTGCATTTTCTAAACAATAGTAATGCAAGTATAAGCTATCACATTGACGTAGCAGTAATCACCTTTGATTCCCTGAGAAGTTATGAGGGATAGGTCAAAAGCAATATTAAAGTCATGAGCATTCTGCAAAATCAGGGACATTTGAGATGTATGGTGTTGGGCCATTTACCTCTTATTGTACTGTTGTCTGTATTTGCTCCCTGCAATTCGTCTCTTGCAATTGGAGGATTTATCCATGTCTGCAGTAATGTTCTTAAACCAGTCAATCATTGTTAATGCATATTCTCAGATTTATTTTTTCACATATTGCAACTCTGTATACAGCCCCCCTTCACTGCTTTGATTCCAGTCACATCAGTTATTCGTTCATCTTTATAAATCCATCCCACATATTATTTATTGTTTATGTAAATGTTTATTCCCTTTCCTTTTTATTTCCAAGAAATCACTCTTTGTTTTATAAAGCTCTCATGTCACTTATTACAACAAAAGTAAAGTTGTTTATTATAAAGACATTCAGGTTCATATCACTGCATCACAAAAGAGATGAAAGAATATGTACTGACTAGGCAAATACTGCCTTGCTTGGATAGAATGCATTCCTTATCCACTTTGAGTGCCTCCTGTATGGTAACAAATCCTACCTGTACTAATTGACAGTGTTAAATGCTGAATTCACAAAAGGCCACTTCTGGAATGGATGTCTTACCCGAGGTTACTGTTGTACATTTCTTGGCATTGAATTTTAGGCCATGATTCTCCCATTTAGTAGTTTGTATCGGACCTTCTTGGACAGTGTATATGCTTTTGGGGCATTCTGTGAATGTATCTAGTTTGCAGTGACCTGTGAACTTGGTCATCCAAAGACCAATGACATTTAGACTTCAGAGAAATGTCAAAAAGGAGCTGCACCAGCACCAATCACTTGCAGACTTTGGATTTATATGCAAGCCAGCTGATTGTCTAGTGGGTGACATAGGAGTTCACACTTAATCTCTCGCGCTTGTCTACAATGCTTTAGTGGAGTATGATGTAGAATGCTTTGGCAGGTCTAGATAGGCCATATGCGCCATTTTGCCCTCTTCACTTGCTTTGATGACTTAAAGTCCACCTGTTTGAGCAGGCATGACCTGCTGTTGACTAAATCAAACTGGGTTAGGTCCAATGTCTGAAGATTTTAAATGCCATTATTTATCATAATCATGAGTTTCTCTATGGCTTTACATACGAGATCAATATCAAAAAGCTGTAAAAGGCACTAGTTTAGGCAAATGCTGCAGCAGTGGTTCAGTCCATCACCCAACCAAGTAATTGGTTTTGGCAAGTGATTAACACTCAGTGTTACACTACAGAGAGACACAGTGGGTCATGAAGTGGTATTGGAGGTGTCAACAAATAGCAGAAAGCATGTGCATACATTTACAGAGTTAAGAGGGAGCAGAAATCAAAAGCCTAGCCAGATACCATCACTGTGATGAAGAATACAGTTAAGCCATCAGTGTCATGTTATTAAAATAGCACCATTTTAATATTTTCTTTGCATTGTGAAAAGAGATTGTATACTTAGTAGTTCTGCTTAAGTACAGATGATTGTGGATCTATATGCACTATATACTTAGTCTGTTGTCTTTCGGCTTTTCCCGGTTAGGGGTCACCACAGCAGAACTCCGGTCTGCTAATGATTGGCAGTAAATTACGCGAGGTGCCAGCTCGACGTTCAACATTCAATGAAGGCACGCCCATTAACGCATGTCTTTTGAATGCCCACCCAACCGTGGGGAGGACATGCAGACTCCACACAGAAGGCACTCCAGCTGAGAATCAAACGGGAGTTAGTCTAAGGAATAAAAATAATGCCTTTGGCCCTCCGACCAGCATGCTACCAATTGTCGCACTGAAATGCCCAACCGGATCAATGTTGCATAAGTGCAACCCAAATCATAACTAGAAGCACTACCACAAAAGCAAGAAGAACCTTTTAGTAACATTTTCTTATTAAAAAAAAAGAAAAAGAGAGAGAGAGAAGCAGCATAACCACCGCAGCAACAGAAAGGTCTTACCTGACAAAAATCCAGACTGGTGAACGTGAAATGGTGCCTTAGGCAAAGGGTTCCATGACACCTAACCACATGCTTCCTACTACTCCTCCCATGCGCATCCCACAATGTCTCCACCCCTGGTTCCTCATGACAGCCTCCCCATATAATCCAGATTTTTTTTTAACCTTTTATGACATGTTTTTGTATTCTTCAGATACAGAGATGTGAACCTGGATGTCTTTGTAATAAACAACTTTAGTTTCATTGTAGTTGACATGGGAGCTTTAAGAAACACCAATGCTGGGAATTAACTCATTTACTCAGAGTACCATCATATGCCGCCTTTGTGATTAAATCAGAGTGCAGCCGATGCCATTACATCAGTCTTTCTTGCTGAGAAGGAGCCCGAAGCAGAAGCAGTTCGCAAGTGCCGGTCTGCTGCTACCTGGAATTTTCGATGTTCTGTAGTCTTATCTCGCCTTCATTCGATCGGTTACAACTCTGCCTATTACAAAGCTCAAAGTCTCTTAGTTGGCTTGTGGCTAGGTAGATATCCCACAGTGCACTGCTGCAATCCCCAGATCTTGTTTGCCGCATCTATGAGTTCAGAAGTGCTTCTTGCTTGGCCGTGGCTAAGTTCCAACTTTATCTTATCACTTTACTGGTTTCTGTAGTGAATTTTTTCATTACTAGATAGTGTTTAATAGCATTAGAAGTGTTTAGAATAGTTTAGAAGTGTCTTTTCCTTGTTAAATCAGTTATTGTTGAGAACTGGTTGGCTGTTGGCCCTTGTTGTTCTCCGTTGGTATCCTGTGTGCTAGTTCTTGCTGATATTGTTATTTCTAGGTCCGCGATTATTTAGGACCTTGTTTTCTAGTCCTTGTGTGTGTGTGTATTTTTATAGATATATATATATATATATATATATATATATATATATATATATATATATATATAAATATATGTGTGTGTGTGCAGTGTTTTTGCTAGCCTTGTTAGAGTTGTTCTGTGGTCCGCGTCTAGGGCCTGTTTTTTTTTCTATTTATTAGAAAGTTAAACTTGTGTGCCGTGTTTTCTCCACTTATTATGACTGCTTAGTTTCTGACCTTTTCTACAACTTAGCATATCTAGCTAGGTCCGTTTAAGTTAGAGGACCTAGTCCTCGTGTGTCTGTTGTGTATTGCTGGTTACTTAGCTTTCCAACATGCCTAAAGACTCAAAAGACAACAAACCTTTGGGTTTCAAAAAATGTATAAATTGCTCCCAGAAGATGTCAATTACGGATGACCATAGTAATTGTGTATATTATCTCGGAGTCATACATTTGCAGGAAACTTGCCTATTCTGTCATTCAGCTCCAGAGTTCTCCAGGAGCGGAAGAACAAGCTAATCTTGAAAGGTCTCCTCAAGCCTTCCTTCGAGGAAGATTTAGCGAGTTCATCTTCATCAAAATCCCATCCTTCCAAGAGAGAGAAGGTTAAGTCAGCCAAAAGATGTTCCCCGGCACCGACTAGTGTTTCGGAACCTCCTCCAAAGCAATCTAAACTTGATCAGACTTCTGCCTCCTCGGCTCCACTGTCCTCTGAGCCGTCCGAAGCTGTTGATGGCACGTCAGTGTCTGCCCCAAGCCTTTTGTAGCCGACTACTGAAAAACTATATTGGAGCCGGTCCAGAGATCCTTTGCCAGTCTCCCCAACCGTAAGATCTCCAATTCTGCAAAGATCCAGATCGCCTACCCTGTCAGAGGAAGATGAGAGAGTAGTTCTTAGACTCATGAAGTCATTTGCTTTGCCCAAATTGTTGGCTCTGACCCAGTCTGTTCCAGAGCCACCTGAGGCCATTCTCCCTGTTGTGGTTCCTCCTCCGACCTGAATCGGGCCTTCGGAGTCTGAGTTTTCGGTGCCACTTGTGGAACCCTTGGTTCCAGCTCCCCTCGTGGCTGTCTCAGAGCAGAGTTCTACTCAGACACCTTCGGTACCGTCTGTGGTGTCTAGGAGCCGAAGCTCACCGATTGGCCCAGACAGGGACAATTGGACCTGGACCTCTTTGGTTCCGAGTCTCTCCCTCAGCGCGTCGTCTAGGGTGAGCTCAGACCCCTATATCCATCTGGGAGTCTGTTGCTTTGGAGCCGATGTCTGCCTCCGTTTCCTTGGAGCCGGGACTGTCTTCAGAGCTGGAGAGATCTGCTTTTGAGATGAGTGTGCTGTCTCGTTCATCAACTCCACACAAGGGTACCAACGCTCTTCCCCCTCAAGCACCGACCTCTGTCTCAGCACCTACTCTCTACAGCGAAGACCCGCAGCCTCAGGAGCCCCCAGTGGTTGGCCCCCCCCTGCCTTCCAAGACCTCCCCAGAGTACCTTTCTGAAGAGCCCCCTCAGAAGAGGACATGCAAGAGGAAGCATGTAGACTCCCAGGATGAGTCATTCACTTCAGACACTGACTTTGAGGAGTCAGAAGGGTCCCACAAGTCGTCCTCTGATGTCTCCTTTGTAGACATCTTAGAAATCCTTAAGCAGAGAGGCGGCTGGCCCGCTATCACCCCTTCTGATGAGGAGTCTGTGTACCTGAAGGCGTTCACGTCTCAACCTTCAGCCTCTTGGATGTCTCCACCTTTTGATCAACTTTTAGACCTCGTTAGTTGGAAGATGTGGGAGACTCCTGATGCCGTGGAGCCAGTTCCCCGAAGACCCAATAAATTTGTCTGCCCCCAAAGAGAAAGATTTCTTGTCCAAGGGCGTGCCTGTAGATGCCGTGTTGGTGACAGCCACTAAGAAGGAGCTAACGGAGACTTCATCTGTCTATCCGCCGTATAAGGAGTCACGAACGATTGACAGATATGGGAAGCGTATCTTTTCTTCAGCGGCTTTCACACACAGATCGCTGAACTATCTAACATATTTTACGAGGTTTCAAAGAGGTCTCCTTAAGGAGTTGGGAGCTACTCTACAAGGTACATCTGTTGAAGGAGTCCCTGAGAAGGTGTCTGCTTAGTTGTCTACCTTAAATTTCATCGTGAACTCCTCCATGAGGCTGATTTCTTATGCAGCCGATGGAGCGAGCAGGGCAGCGGGTTCAGTAGTTTCCCTTAGGAGACACTCCGCGATGCGCTTATGTAATTTTGCAGAGCCGTTCAAGTCTACCTTTACCAATGCCCCCTTTGACGGTTCTTCATTGTGTGGACCTGAGGTAAAAGATGCACTCACCAGGTGCGAGCAAGAAGGGAAAGCGCACACTGCCGTTGGGAGTACATTTTACCATCCCCTCTAGACCATGTCCTAAGGGTCAGAGAGGTGGTAAGATGTGGTTCAAGAAGTCCCAGAGATTTTTCCCAGATGCACAGGGTGACTCCTCCTTCAGAGGAGGAGCAAATGGTAGATGTCGCCCTAGAGGCAGGGGCGGCCCGCAAAACCAGAGAGGCCGTCCCTATCAGTGCTCTTGATGTGGGGCCTGGCTGTGCTCCTCTGGAGCCAGTCGGGGGTCGCATATCTTTGTATCCAGAAGCCTGGCTAAACATTACCCAAGTCAAATGGGTACAAAGAATAATCACCAGAGGTTACTTAATACCCTTTTCTCTTCCACCCCGCACTCCCAAGAAGATCCCGGATGTTCCACCCAATCACAGGGATCAAGCAACTGTAGAAGTGAAAAGTTGCTCGTAAAAAGAGTCTTCCAAACCGTCCCTGCAGACCAGATAGGATTCGGAACTTACTCCAGATTCTTTTTAGTGCCAAAACGTACAGAGGATTGGAGGCCCATCTCTGACCTCAGCAAACTAAACGAATCTGTAAAGGACAAGTTCCAGATGGTGCCACTGCAGTCGATAGTCCTGCTGTTGGGGAAAGAAAATTGGATGTGCTCCATAGACCTCCAAGATGCATACTACCATATAAAAATGGACAGAGTATCGAGGAGCCACCTACGCTTCCAGCTGGGACCCAGTCACTACCAATTTCGTGCTCTGCCCTTTGGTCTCACCACAGCTCCCAGGGTGTTCAAATGTATGGCAGTAGTGACAGCTCACCTGAGATGTCTAGGATTTCAAGTGTTTCCGTACCTGGACAACTGGCTCCTGACCACCCCCACTAGGCATTTACTCCTTCAAACCAGAAATTCCACTATCTAACTTTGTTCCCAGTTGGGGATTACATTCAATTGGGAAATGTCTGCCTTTATCGCCCTCTGTTTTTTTACTTTTATAGACGCAGGAATGGACACAGTCACCATGTTAGCTCATCTACCTGCAGAAAGAGCGCAGAACCTCAGACAAGTTATCTGTCTACTTTCTCTACAGAAAGTCAAGGCAAAGATAGTGCTGAAACTCTTAGGGACCATGGCCTCCACCATAATGTTAGTCCATCTCGCCAGATTACATATGCGAATTCTCCAGTGTCTTCTATCGTCCCAGTGGTCCTTTCAACAACTGCCTCTATCTCACCACATTATCATAAAGTCTTGCAAATTCAACCCGACCAACTAACAGGTACTCCATTCCTTCCTCGCCAGCCCATTGCTACCGTGACCACAGATGCCTCACAGGTAGGGTGGGGGGGGCATTATCTAGGCAGGACTGTCCAAGGCACATGGCAAGATCACAAGGTTCACCTGCATATCAGTGTCCTAGAGATGAGAGCAGCACTTACAGCGTTGCAAGTACTTCACGACTTTCTTCCTCTAGGGACGATAGCGATCCAATCAGGCAACATGTCAGTGGTATGGTATCTCAACAAACAAGGTGGAACCAGAGCTTACCCCTTTGTCGAGAGGCACTTCATGTTTGGGAGTGGGCAATCTCTTCCCAACGCTTTCTGGTGGCAACACATTCCAGGGGCAACCAATGTGATAGCTGACTAACTCTGCAGGGCAATCTTGATGCCTCACGAATGGTCTCTGAATCAGGCAGTAGCAGAACAGATCTTCCGCAAATAGAGACTGCCTTGCTGCAATCTCTTCGCCAGTTCGATCAACTCCAAATGCAGCAGCTACTTTATCCTTATCCCCCCTCCGGGGGAGTCACCAAGAGATGCACTTGTTCACAATTGGTCCCTGGGACTCCTTTATGCTTCTTGTCCCTTTCCTCTCAGATCTGAAGCGATTCAGAAAGCAAAGCATTTGGGAAGCAAAATGATTCTAATCACTCCTTACTGGCCTCGTCAGATTTGGTTCCCCTTTCTCTGGCCTCATCTACTAGACTATCCATAGACTCTGGACCCAGTGCCAGACCTATTGACACGTCAGGCTCCCTTCACCTCTTTTTCCACACCCTCAACTTGACAGCGTGGCTGCTCCAATTCCAACCCTGGTCAGGCTTCATGATTTTTCACCTGCTGTGACCCACATACTCACGTCTTCGCATAAACCTTCCACTAGGAAGTTATACACTAGCAAATGGAGAAGGTTTTCCATCTTGGCTGAAGAAAGGAATATATATCCTTACATTGCATCCATCCCAATGGTTTTAGAATTTCTATCTGAACTCTTCCATCAGGGGTCTGCTGCTGCCACAGTTAGGGTCCAATTGGCAGCCGTATCTGATTTTCACCTGGGTCAACATGCGTCTAACCTGATGTCTCACAGATTGTGTAAAACCTTCCTTAAAGGTGCTACTTGGCTGAGAACCCCCCCCCCCCTTCAGGAACCGGTAGCTTCATGGGATCTGAACTTTGTCCTGTCCAAACTAACTTCACCGCCTTTTGAACCTGCTCATTCGTGCCTATTGAAATTTCTGTCTTGGAAGACTTTTTCTGGGAGCCATCACATCAGCTAGACGAGTATCAGAGTTACAAGCACAGTCTATAAAGCCCCCTTATTTGACTTTCCACAAAGAGTTTCTCTTCGTACAAATCCTTCCTTTATCCCTAAAGTTTGCTCTCTCACTAATTTGAACCAAACTATAGAATTACTGGCCTTTTTCCCTAATCATTCTGATGCAGCAGAATACAAATTTCATCAATTTGTATGTTCACAGGCAGTTACAGTTCTACCTTCACAGGACTAAGAAACTCAGTCAGACCAATTATTCTTATCCTTTTCTGATTCTAGAGTAGGTTTACCAGTCTCTAAAGTTACTCTGTTGAATTGGATTTCGAGCTGTATTTCCTTCATTTACTCCTCCAATGGAAAATTTCTACTTTTCAAGATTAAGGCTCATTCTACCCAATCCCAGTCTACATCTGCCATCCAAGCCAGAGCTCCAATTGACAGTTTTTGTGCAGCAGCAACTTAGGCTACCCCTCATACCTTTATCACTCATTACAGATTGGACCTGTTGTCAAGGGGTAGAGCCTCCTTTGGTTGCACGGTACTCAGTATTTTTCATGAGCCACCCAAGAATAAGGTGCTAGGAATGCTGTCCCATATGTAAGAATGAAGGCGAGATAGGACTACAGAACATAAAGAAGTTATGTACTCACCATAACGTTCCATGTTTGTAGTCCATCTCGCCCTTCATTCTTATGAACCCTCCCACCTACCCCCGTCCTGGAAGGCTCTGGAGACAGGATAGTCTTACCTTGGTAGGGTGGAGACCTTTCATTATTGTTCTTCCTGGATAACCTTATTTCTGTCTATTTATAGTTTAGCAGCAAAGAAGATCTGGGGATTGTACCAGTGGACTGTGGGATTCCTACCTAGCCACGAGCCAACTAACAGACTTTGAGCTTTGTAATAGGCAGAGTCGGAGAAGAGGATCGGCCCTGAACCCATATGTAAGAATGAAGGGCGAGATGGACTACAAACATGGAACTTTATGGTGAGTACATAACTTTTTATTTTTTTCGAGTTTCAGACCTGAAGTCTTCTAAAGCTAAGTACCCCATTGGGGATTCTTTTTTCTTGCTCTAAACGATGTCAGAAAAAAAATTAACAGTTGTCTTGCCTGTGGAAAGCAAATACCTCACAGAGATTTTCATTCTTACTGTGTCACCTGTTTAGGCCCAGACCACTACATCCCTGTCGGTTTTGTGCCTTGTTTAATGCCCGAACCATTCGTCTTCAGGCTATTTTTCTAGCTAAATTCTTTCGCTCTCATTCTCCGTATTCTGGAATGGCTTCGGTAAGCCATCCGGCTACCGAACTTCCGAAAAAGCACAGAGACAGACCACATAGGTCAGAAACTGCCGACGCATCTGTTAAGCTTGTCGCCAGTCTACCGGTACTCAGTGAGGCACCTTTACAGTCCCTGATGCTCGCTTCTGCAGATTTGCAGGCCTCTGCTGAGACCCATTCGGAGTCCGGTATGCCGCGAGATGATGCTTTGACTATGGAACTTTACGATGTCTCTATCTTGGATGTGTCCGGAGACGCTGTGCAGGCACTGGCTTCTGAAGGTGTATTCCGACCTACCGATATTCATATTAAACCAACAATTTCATTTCCTACTAAAACTACTGGGTTTCTCAGGCCTAGAGTTCGCTCTACGCCTAGAAAACCAACGTCCAAAGTGCATGCTCATTCTCCCATGCCAGAAAAATAAATGCATAGAATGGCTGAAGACCTTATTACTCTAATTAGGGGAAGCCAGCCTTCCCCTGCCAGAAGACAAAGAACTGAATTTCCTTCTGATTCTACAGACCAGGAGTCTGATGACTCTGACCCTTTTGATTACCAGGACATACCCTTATCTACCTATGAGGATTCACATGCAGAGGAATCCATTCCCTCTCCCTCCCCTCCAGAGGATTTCTCTTTGGTGAAACCTTGCATACCTTAAGAGAGCATTTCCGCTGGGAATGCCAGGACTATCCTCAGTCCAAAAAGAGAGACTGGGAATTTTTAGATTTGCCTCAACACAGGCCTCTAGCTGTACCCCCTGTCCTGGATATTGTAGACTGTCTTCTTGGTGTCCAGTCTTACTCCTGACACCTTACCACCAGCTCCTAGAAAACCTGACAGGTACTAGAGAGTACCTAATTCTCACAAATTTCTCTTTAAAAATCCTACTGCGGATCCAGAGACCATTTCCCAGGGGACGTAAAGGCATTAAGGCTACTACAGCCAAAAACAGTACCCCTTCAGACAGGGATTCTAGAGCTTTAGACAGATGGGGGTAAGAAGGTATATACCTCTAAGTCTTGCCATCAGGGCTTTGAATTGCCAGTTTCACATGCTGAAGTACCAGCAACATTTTATGGAACTAATTAAAAAATGATGTTCCTTCCAGATTGTGCAGAAAATAGATTTACACAAGTTAATGCATTCTGCAAACCAAGTTAGTAAAAGTACTTTGCAATGTGGGTTTGATGCCTTAGAAGCATCTTGCAGGGCTGCTGTCACTGGGTCTGTACTGAGAAGGTATGCTTGGCTAAAAGAACAAGTCTTGCCTGACCATGTCAAAGCAAAATTACCAGATGCGCCATTAAATCAAGAGCGTGAGTTTGGCACAAAAGCAGTACTAGTTCTTAAAGATGGAAGAAAAAGCTAAATCTATGCAAACAGTCAAAGATTTCTTACAGTTGCAGCCACCTAGATTCAGTAGGCATTGTCCTTCAAAAAACTGGTCCTTTCCAGTCCCTTTCAGGCCTTCAGTCCAAACCCATGGGAAACTGACTACCAAGACTACAGTCTCAGTGTATGTAGAGATCTGAACAATGGAGTGTTTCCACCTCAAAACCAGGGAGTGGTAAGCCACCCCCTTATGGAAAAAGTTCACAATGACTTTCCAATTATCCTTCCCAGCCATGCCCAAGTACTTGCGCCCCTAGGAGGAAAACTCGCCCTTCATGGAAAAAACTGGATGTCCATTACTCAGGACCAATGGGTTCTAAACATTGTATCCCAGGGATACAGATTCTATTTCCACTGACTGCCAACACCAAGCGGGTTGCCAGACCTTCCTCCAAACCAGTGGGCAAAGGCTCAAAAGCAAGTACTTTCCCTTCTCCATATCAGGGTTTTTCAACCTGTTCCAGTAGAACAAAGGGGACAGGGTTTCTACTGCAGACTGTTCCTGGTGCCCAGAAAAGAGAGCTCTTGGCACCCTATCATGTATCTATCAATTCTCAACACCTTTCTGGTGGTCCCAAAATTCAAAATGCTTACACTGCAACCGCTTCTTCCTATGCTAGGCAAGGATGCCTGGTTAGTCACCCTAGACTTGAAGCTTATCTGCACAGCCCCATAAGGGAGTCTTATAGGTTCATAGGTTAGTACTGAGCTAACTGCCCGTGCAAGCCATTTTAAGCCTAGCCAATTATCCCTTGAGACTCAAACCCTGCACCTTGTGCTTGCAAGACAAACACCTTAACAATTAGGCCACCCTCCCAACACTGGAAATATCTACATTTCAGGGCAGGCTCTATGCACCATCTGTTCTCTGCACTTCACTTTGGCTTATCTACTGCGCCCAGAGTATTCACAAAATGCCTGGCTCCAGCCTTTGCATACTGCAGGCAGAGAAATATTCAAATCTGCCCATACTTGGACGATTGCCTGATTCAGGCAGACAGGGAATTGCTACCTCAGCACCCGGCATTTGTAAAAAGACTTCCAACTTCTCTGGGATACACCATCAACGAAAAGAAATCACAACTGGTGCCCAGCCAACAAATTGTATTCCTGGGAGCAAGCTTGAACACAGCTTCCTGGATGGCATTCCTCACTCCAGAAAAGCAGGTCCATCTGACAAACTATTTCAAACTAATGGCCAACAAAACCCAGCTATCTGCAAGGAAAATACTGCAAGCCTTAGGGTTCATGGCCTCATGCATTCTGCTAATTCCATATGCAAGACTGCATATGAGGAAACTTCATTGGTACTTCAAAAGTCTCTGGTGTCAACATTCTCAGGACCTGGAAACAATGATTCCTATTATACCTTGTCTTATGGCAGAGTTCCTTTGGTGGGCAGAAGCATGCAACCACAACAAGGGACTTCCTTTCACTCAACCCCTCGCCGCCCAAACCCTGACAACAGACTATGGCAGGCATATGCATTCAAGGCAAATGGAGCCCAGATCAAATTCCCCTGCATATCGATCAAAGAGATGCTAGCTGTACAGAATGCTCTGACAGTCTTCAAATACCTTACTCTTATAGGACAGCTCCTGATAAAGACAGACACCACAGTTATGTGGTATATAAACAAGCATAGTGGGACTCATTCTTACCCACTCTGCAGGTTAGCCATGGCTCTGTGGAACACAGCCTTGAGCAACAGTGCACCTACAAACTTAATTCCTGCCAGGCAAGCAAAATTCACTGGCAGATGACTTGAACAGAAATCTACTGGACCCTCATGAGTGGAAACTTAGAGCCCAACTCATTCAAACTTCTAACCCAGAGGTGGGGAACTCTGGAGGTGGACCTTTTTGCCTCCCCCCAAAACCACAACTTGAACAAATTTTGCACCAGGAACTCTCTCAGCAGAGCCTGAAAGGTGGATGGCCCTATCCTTTACATGGGAAAACCTCTCAATTTATGCCTTTCCTCCTCTGCCCCTCCTCTCAAAAGTACTACTCAAAATCAAACAGGACAGGCCAAGGGCGATCCTTATTGCACCAGACTGGCCATGCCAGCACTGGTACCCACTCCTATGCATTCTGACAGCAGTGCCACCCTGGCACCTACATCAGACACCTTCCCTGCTGTTTCAGCAGGAAGGACAGATTTTGCATCCACAGCTGCAAACCCTAAACCTTGCAGCCTGGCTTATCGTATGAAATACACCACCATCATCCCTCAGCAAACAGGTGCTGGACGTCATCCTTGAGGCCAGAAGGCCTAGTACTAGGAAATCCTAAGCTGAAAAGTGGAAAAGATATTGTTCTTGGAGTCCGTCTCAAGAAAAGGACACAGCTGTGCCCAACTTAACTTAAATCCTTGATTACCTAGCAGAGCTGCTCCACAGAGGCCTATCCTTCTCATCCATTAAGATTCATGCCTCTGCCATCTCAGCTCATTATAATACTGAGCCTCCTCTCTTTTCTAATCCTCTCATTAAGCAGTTCCTGACGGGAGATAACAATTTAAGGCCCCTTAGGAGAGCTCCCACCCCGGCCTGGGACCTTAACTTTGTACTGGAAAAGCTCACACTTCCCCATTTTGAATCTGCTGCTTCAGCAGAGTTAAAATTCCTCTCTTGGAAAACAGCCTTACTTCTAGCTATTACTTCAGCAAGAAGAGTGTCTGAGTTACAGGCACTAATGGTGGTGGAGCCCTTCATTATTTTCCATGCTGACAGGGTTTCCCTCAGGACTTAACCCTTCCTTTATGCCCAAGGTGGTATCCAGTGTGGCTTTAAACCAATCCATCCATTTGCCAACCTTTTTCCCTAATCCTCAGAGTAGAGGGGAAAAGGATTCTACATTCCTTGGATGTGCACAGACCGCTCAGGTTCTACCTTGACAGGACTAAGCCTTTCAGAAAATCTGACCAGCTTACTAGTCAGCTTTACTACAGGGGCAGAGGGCAAGGCCATTTCAAAGCAAACCATTTCCAAATGGATAGCACACTGCATCCATTTCTGCAACAAGCACTATGGAAAACCTACCCCTCTAGGGATCAGAACTCATTCCACTAGAGCTACTTCAACCTCTGCAGCATTTCTCTGGGGGGTCCCCACCAGGTACATCCTGGAAGCTGTAACCTGGAGTTCTGTACACTCATTCACCAAGCATTACCACTTGCCTATTTTTTCTAAATCCAGAGCTGGATTTGCTACAGCAGTCTTACAAGGCCTGCTAGCCAGCCCCAACACTTCTTGACTGCCTCTACCCTTCCTCAGCTTTGGGAATCAACCCAAGTGTGATGACTGCAACAGTGAAACACAAAGAACATAGTACAGTTGTGTACACTTACCATAAATGTAGATGTTAGAGTGTATTCACTGTTCCAGACCTGGTTTCCCTCCCTCCAACCCCCTGGCTTTCTCTATCCTTTTTACCTATCCTCTTTATGGCCATCTTTTATGGCAGGGGTATTTACGTCTTACTGGAGGTGTTCCACACCATGTAATAGCTTCCTATTTTGGGGGCTCCTGACATCTACGGCAAGAAAAACTTATGTAATGGCATCTGCTGCATGTTTTATACCCCTGACGACTTGACGTTATGGAAGAGACGACAGCATCCAACACAAATTCTAAGACTCTGGTATTCGGGCCGACTGAGGGCTACCTGCAGGCAGATAACCCAAGTGTGATGACTGCAACAGTGAATACACTCTAACATCTACATTTATGAGTACACTCTAACATCTACATTTAATAAGTGTACACAACTGTACTTTTTCATCAAGGATCAGCTGTGAGCCTTTTCTTTGCAGTGGTGATGGACAGGTTGACAGAAGAGATGATGACTATGATGTTTGCAGATGACATTGTGATCTGTAGTGAGAGTAGGGAACAGGTGGAGTAGACCCTGGAGAGATGGAGATAAGCTCTAGAGAGAAAAGGAATGAAGGTCAGCAGGACTAGGACAGAATATGTGTGTGTGGATAAGAGGGAGGATGCAAGGAGTAGAGGTGGCGAAGGTGGATGAGTTTAAATACTTGATCAATAGTTCAGAGTAACGGTGAATGTGGAAGAAAGATAAAGAAGAGAGTACAGGCAGGATGGAGTGGGTGGAGAAAGTGTGTCAGGCATGATTTGTGACAGACGAGTACCAGTAGGAGTGAAAGGGAAGGTCTACAAGAGGGTAGTGAGACAAGCTATATTATATGGGTTGGAGACAGTGGCATTGACAAAAAGGCAGGAGTTTGAGCTGGATGTGGCAGAGTTAAAGATGTTAAGATTTGCACTGGGTGTGATGAGGGTGGACAGGATTAGGAATAAGTATATTAGAGGGTCAGCCCAAGTTGGAAGGTTTGGAGACGAAGCCAGAGGCGCAAGATTACGTTGGTTTGGACATGTGCTGAGGAGGGATGCTGAGTATATTGGGGGAAAAAGATGCTAAGGATGAAGGTAACAGGTAAAGAGGAAGGCCTAAGATATGGTTTATGGATGTGGTGAGAGAGAACATGCAGGTGGGTGGTGTGACAGAGCAAGATGCAGAGGACAGGAAGAAATCAACATTTTCTCCACTGTGGTGCGAAAGTTAGGGAACGGGTTAGGGTAAGTGTGCGATTGTGACGGACGTTGGGGTTAGGGTGCGGGTAAGGTAAGTTTGCGATAGTGACTGACTTTAGGGTTAGGCTGTGAGTAAGGTAAGTGTGTGATAGTGACGGACCTTATGGTTAGGGTTTGGGTTAAGGTTAGTGCATAGGTAGTTGTGTATGTAAGGTTTTAGTGTAGGTTTATAAGGTTTTTTGTGTGCTAGTGCTGTGCGTGTTTTTCGGAACAGCAAATTTTTTCCCTGGGAAGAAATTTGCTGTTCTGAGGGTTTGATATTATATTTCGATCTTCCAAGTTCGAACATCTGGTGTTCGACCTTCTGGAAGTTCGATAATGTAATAGGAACTCTATACAACAGTAATTAGGTCAAGTTAACAACAAAAAGCAAGTTTTTGCAAAAAAGAATATTAAACATTAAACCTAGAACTATGTACATTATATACAACAGAAGTCACATCTATAAACTTAAGTCTTTGTAAGTAATAGAAGGGAGATGAAGCATATATTGAGATGTGTGGATGAAGTATGCAAACTCTGTTACATCTAGATGTACTGTATAAATACTTGTATATTGGGATAATGAAAGGAATAGTCTGATTTTTGTTGTAACAAGTTAGTGTCAGAGTCTATCAGAGTAGGCTGGAATGACCTCGGATTTTAATTATTAAGAATTAAGTCCAGCAAGTATCCCCAGTATTTATGGTAGCATTGATTTTGTTTTGTAGCAGCGTATGTTAATTTATGGGAGGGAATGTACTTAATAGCTAGATTACAAAAGTCTTCCCATGAGATTAAGGATTTATCAGTCCAGTTTTTGGTGATATAGAATTTAATAAGGGTGCACATAGTGATTTGAATATGTTTTAAGATTTTGGGAAGATTGGTTGTAGTATGTAAGATAGTAGTTTCCCATGAAAAGGTGGATTTTTCATATCCCATCTTTTCTAATCTTACTCTTGGGGAACACCATAGCTTGTGGACTCTTACAGCTCCAGAAAACTTGCAAAGTGTCTATTTGTTTTGGGCAGTATGGGCAGTTTGCTGAGTATTTGAGATTGAATTTATTAAGAATTGATGGCATACAGTAAACATTTTTGTTTATTATGATTTTGGTGCATAATAAACACTTGAAGGAAATAAGCTTGATCGTATTTTCAATGGCCAATTTTTTTTTTTCATCTGAGATCAGCTGGCTTTTTCTCTGCCAATAGGTTGAGAATAAGAGGGAATTCTGGGATTTTATGCTTTTTAGTTTGTATGCCTTGGAAATCATTTTATTTTTAGTTGCTAGGTTTTAAGTATTAGAATAGCTGAGTTAATATCCTGATGGTCAATTTTAATAGAAGGTAACTTCGTTTTTATTAGATAAAGGATCAGTCTAAGAACGCTAGCATATTTCTTTGGAAGTTCAAGTTTCTGTCTTAGTTCTGTTATGTTAGTGTCCTGCCATTTGTATAGTTCCCAAACTGTGAAATATTTTATTAGAGGGAAGTTTAAGTTTATTGGTTGGTTGTTAATAGGTTAGGATTTAGATGGAGCGGTTGTATTGAGAGCAAGGACATTGAAAAGTTGTATAGATCTGAATAAATTTTGTTTGGTTAATATGTGTCTGATCAGTGAGTGTGCGTTCCTAATGTAAGAGTCTTTTTGATTGAAATTTAGAAAAGGCAGAGATTTGTGATTTATGTCTAGGGATTTAAGTTTATTATGCCAGATTTTAATCCATTTGGGGTGTCCAGTTAGGGTCATAATTGATTTGGATCAGCCTACAAGAGGTGATTATATTATAGTAAAGTTATAAGTCTGGCAACCCCAAGCCACCTTTTATACTTTAAGGAAAGTGTGTCATATTTGATTTTAACAGATTTAGGGTGCAACAAGAATTTAGATATGGCTTTTTCTACATTCATGAAGAATTTTTGCGGAATGATTGATAAAGTAGCATATAGCTGGAAGTAAATTCTAGGTAATCATTCGTTTTGATCACACTAGCTTTTGATAATAGGGACATATTAATATTTCTCCATCTGATAGCATTTTCAGTGTTTGACCATACATGTATCAAATTGTTCTTAATTATCTCATTAAAGGTAGGAGTGTAGGTTATGCCTAGGTATTTTAGCTGGTATTTAGGTTTAAACTCGCTAATAGGAAAGAAGAATTCTTTATGGCCTAGAGGATTTAAAGGGAATATATATGATTTATTTGGATTTATTTTATAATTGGATATATCAGAATATGAGTCTAATGAATTAAGTACTTTTGGGAGGTCGGTGTTAGGAAGTTCAAAATATAGATTTAAATCATCAGCAAAGGCTGAATATAAAAGTTTTATATTTAAAATTTTAGGTATATGGTGGAAGTTTTTTGGGGTATATGCTAGATTTTCATCTGGGGCAGTAACAAGATTTTTATCAAATTATCCACTGAACTAGCTCCTCTTTTATAAGAGAAAATAGGATGATAGTTGAATAGCTTTTTTAACTATTCTTCTCTTAGTAAAAATTTCCAGTAGTATCTCATATGATTACATTTATTACCTTTAAATTCATAGTTCTTGTTGATTTTATCCAAAGCGTCAGAGATAGTAGGAACAGAATATCCTCTCTTTAAAAACATTCGTGAAGTAGAGAAAATAGCTTTGGATAAATCACCAATATTATTGCAAATTCTGTGAAGTCGCAGCAATTCCCCATATGGTAGGGAGTTAATTAAATGAATAGGATGAAAACTAGACCCATGTAGAAATTGCCCCTCCATCATGGAATTTTCTAAATACTGAAGTAAAAATTTCATCTCTATCAGTACCCACCAAATGTACATCTAGAAAATCAACTTTTCCAAATTGTAAGCCATCAAAGGACAAATTGCTGCGGTGGTGCGGCGGTAGCGTTGTCGCCTCACAGCAAGAGGTTCTCTCGTTTGATTCTCGGCTGGAGCGCCTTCTTTGTGGAGTCTGCATGTTCTCCCAACTGTCGATTGGCGTTTGAAAGACATGCGTGAAATGGGTGTGTCTTGGTTGAAGGTTGGGCGTCGAGCTGGCACCTTGGCACCGTAAAAATCTACTGCCCATCATTAGCGGACCGGAGTTCCGCTGTGGCGACCCCTAACCGGGAAAAGCCGAAAGAAGAGAAACATATAAGAGCAATGGTTCTAAATAAAGATTAAAAAGGTAGGGAGAGAGGGGGCATCCTTGCCTTGTGCCATTAGAAATAGGGATAGGGTTGGATTTGAGTTTATTAATTTGAATGGTAGTGGAGGCTTTTTGGTAAAGTAATGATTTACAGGTTTAAGAAAGTTACTGCAGACAATAGGGATAAATCTTCAGTTGCAAGAGGCATATTACATGGAGCAAATACAGACAACAGTACAATAACAGGTGAATGGACCAAGACTCAAATGGCCTTGATTTTCCATAATGCTCATGATTTTTTTTTTAAATCTTACTTTTGACCTGCCCCTCATAAACTTCTCAGGTAATCAGTGAAGATTACTGTTAAGTCAATAATGTGATAGTTTACACTTGCTTTATTATTTAGAAAATGCACATTAATGCAAAAAGTCTTATTTTAAGTGCATTAAAGTGATGTATAAAAATGTTTTATATTTTTTTATCATCTTTGTGACACAATTATTTTAAGAATTTTGCTTTTTTAGGAATCCCTGAAAAACAAAGTTGGAAGGTTTGCCAAACAATGTGTTGCCAATTAGTAAGGATTAAAATTTGAGAACAGGAAGGGTCTGGTGCAGCAGAAATGTGTCCCAGTTTAAGTAGGTGGATAGTACAAGGCAGCAGTACATGAACTTGGTGTACTACTGTGAGCTATAAATCACAGCATCAAACAGCTCAAATTACCTTTGCCACTTTGACAGATACGAAGGGGAGGTGTTTAGGAGGAGTTGTACCTCTCAACTGTCCTGAATTCCTCACTATTTCCCGGTTTTGGGCTCAAGGTAATAGGATGCCACAAATTCCTGAATGGACCCTTTAAATCCTGGTTTTGTTTTCATTTTTATTTTTGGTTTTCTCTGCTCATGCGCTTATGTCATCACAGTCTGGCAGCATCCTACCAGTGGCGGGTTGCAGCACATCTCCTCTTAGTGTGTTTCCAGCTGCAGACGGAGCAAACTGTCCTGAAGGTGAGACATTGTGACCCGATTCCCTGTACATTATAGAAAGCCCAATGTGTGCACTTGCATCTGTTGCAAATGGTGGTAGTCAAACAGCAGGGTGAAGCAGCGATGCCAAGTGAAAAAAAAAAACACAGCCTGCCTGATGAGTGGAAAAAAAAAAAAAACACAGCCTGCCTGATGAGCATTTTGTACAAGTCCATTTTTGTCTGATCAGTGTTAAAATTGAAAATCCCAAATGGAAAGTACTTGTTTTGCTAAAGAGCGCTTGATGCTTCCCATTTTTTACTGCGCTTGATAGAGGCCAACTCCCGGTCAGAATACAGTGGTGGTAACTGAGTCACAGGATCAGTAACCACTAAGACGCTTTGCTGTAGAAGCACCAAAACTCCTCCAGTGAAACACCGTAAAATGATAAAGCTGGTGGTATAAATCCATCAAAATCACTAAATGAAAATTGTCATATCAAACACATGTATTTTACAGTAATGTGTAAAACAGAGAATTAAGTAAAATATGTGGGCATCTGGTAAAGTATTAAGAGAAGGGATGAAAGCAGTGCTTTGTTTAAAAATTCAGACTATCGTTTCAAATAGTGTTTGAGCATTATTGGATTTCTTTCTTTCCTGCTTAATGTTGAATCGGGCCACTTCGCATCTGATTTTGATAGTTTTATGCCAGTTTTATCATTTTTTGGCTTTTTGTTTCACTGGAGGAGTTTGGGTGCTTCTATAAGTCACAGGATCACTTCTTTTCCAAGGAAGCGCAATGATATCTAGCTTACTTAGACCAAAATGTGCTGCTGCTACTTCCATGTAAAGTTGTAGAGTTGGTCTTTTTTTGACAGGTAGTTTTAAGTAGCGTGGGGTGACTCGAGATAAAGCGTTCAGTTATTCCTGCTTAACTTTCAGGGTGGAAACAAATCAATGGATTGGGATTTGCAAGTGTTAGATCAGGGATTTCTGTTTTAAAGTAGTTGGACATTAGACAGGCTAAAGGGTAAAATGAATCGTTTTATTTATGCATAAAAGACAGTTAAGCTAAAAGAAAAATAACCTTGCTGGTGAGGCATGAGAGAGTGTTTATTAGAAAGTAAAAATAAGCATCAAGTATGTAAAGAATACTGAAATACAGAATGCCCTTTTCTCAAGGGAAAGATACTATGCTGTCAGCTACAGAATGTTCCTTAATGGAATGTTAGATAAAGCACATACGAGACAAAGCCTGAGACCAAGTTTAGGAAAAGTAAATTAGGAAAATTACTGGACTGAAGCAATGTAATATGTTGTGTTCAGGATAACAATTCAGTTAAGGTTAGTTCGACCTGTTATTACAGAGAAGACTGACACTCGAGCCTAAGTGCAGAAGACAGGTCAAGTAAAGACTGTTAGTTTACGTTGTTCAGGACAGAATATGACGTGCAGTTACTTTGAACACTAATTGTTTATCAGCACTGTTAATGAAAACAGTATTCAGATATTGTGAACATCTAATAAAGCCTTATTGAATGAACTACAGTGTCTGGAGAATTCATTCTGAAAAGTATGTAAGACTTGGCCCATAAAGGAGAGACTGGCACTTGTTCAGCACAAGTTTGGGTAATTAACAGATAAAGACTTCCGTTCACAGTCTCACTACAGTGTTTCCAGCTAATTACGGTACGGTACAGTATTATCAGTTCTTACAATGGCACCCGAACAGGTCTGCTGTCTGGGGAGATGTATAATTCTTGCAACCCAGCAAGCAGCTACTCTGAGCAGTCAAGAAAATCAAAGACGGTTTCAAATCCAGTTTCCAGTGCAGCATATATTTTCTTAAGTTCACAGTGACTGTTTTTCCAAGTCAGTACAGCAGTACTATGGACATTTCAACAGCACTCTGGAGGTTTTCCAGCTGAGACGTCCCAGTAAAGGTAATAAACAATGCTACAGACCACCCTTTCAGTAAGGGTATTCATTTCCAGACTTGGTCACACTACGTGTATTCTGCAAAAATCTACAGAATAGCACTGTTTTGTTCAACTACATGTGTTCTATAGAGTAAAACCATTTTATCAGCAAACAGAAGCTGGTACATTTCTTATTACATTATACATTATAGAGGTAGACTAAAAAAAATCAAGATGCCGGACCCCACATGAGCAGACTCAGGAATTGCTTTTAAAAATATAATATCAGAAAAAGTATGTAGAGTCCACAAGTGGTGTTAAAATGTAGGAAACATCAAGACATTATGAAATAAACATGTTTTTTTTTCAGTCTGTGGGTGTGGTTCTCCTTTAACTGCTACTTTTCTGAACTTATGCATATTATCCAAATTACTTTTCCCTGTTTTTGATAAGTAACCCTCCTCTGTAAATAACTTTTTACCAGTAATTCTTATCCTTTTATTTTTGACAATCCTGTTTATTCCATTTCTCTCTCAAATTTTTAAAATCTATCTCCATTTTGTTTTTGTCACACGCACTAGCGTAGCACGTGGAAATGATTATCTGCCCTTTGAATTTTACCAATTTCCTAGTCATTATTATTTACTTGCATTTGTTTACCAGGAAAGTCCACTGGGTGGACATGAGCCCGTTTTTCATTAAAGGTCTGGAGAGTGAAGCTCCACAGAAAGGTAGGTATACATGCACTCAATTTACGTTTTAGAATTGCATTTACACAGTGAGAAAAAAAATTCGACTTAGACGGTGCATTTCTTGGGTAGCAGAAGGTGCAGAGACAGTCAAGCATAGGTAAGTATGATATTTGCATATAAATATTCTTTTCAGGTATATTTTCTGTATAAATTTTCCTTTTTAATACTCTGATGCCTTTTATTTTAGATCCCTTTACGTTTCTTCATTTTTATAGATGCATGGTCAGATGTTATTGGATGGGTGTCAAAGCTTTCAACCAAATGTACGTGTTCCTGTGATATAGTTTTTCTCCAGCATAGCTTACTGTATTTTGGATAGTAGCATGTAATATCTGATGCTCTCTACTCCAAACACTTTTAGATGCTTTAAAGTTTCATAGGTTCTTACAGGCAAGCAGACCAATGAAGCTGTGCCTTTTCACCCAATAATGGTGAATAACTAACAAAATATTGCATGTTAAGTAGACTTCTTCACATATCACCATTGAAAATTTATGACCACTAATCCAGTCATCCAAACTGGTTTTATACTTTGCTAAGGAAGTACTCTGGTAAGAAAAGGCGACCTATTCCAAAAACAGAAAATACATTTGTGGTATTGGGAGTGGTATTTGTCTCACACTTTGGCGTTTTTGATGATGTAGTATAGGTTTGGGTTTCCAGATGGTTTGCTTTGCCGCCGTCTCTCTTTACATCAAGGAATTCAAAGAATACTGGGTCAGTTGTAGCACAGAGGGCTAAGAAGAGATCATCCCTCAGCAGCCTGTATGACACTGAGAAAATTTAAGAGAAGGGCTTTAGTGTGTCAGAGTAGTTAAGGGTATTGAGACCTGAGCTCTTTTGATGAGGAAACCTTGAGTTCTCTCACTTTTTTGTGTTTAGTGGGTTGTGTATCAAAGGGTGCATTATATCCATTGATGTCCCTAATAAGGGGTAAAGTAGGACTGTTATCTCTGTGGACCAAAAGGGGATATGACAAAGGGAAGTTTTACAAGGCAGAATGGTTTTCAAACCACCACTGAGGCATCATGGTGCCTCAGTGGAAAGTTATCTGTGGAAAGCAGTGCTGATGTTAGATTTACAAAAAAAGAAAACTCATCTGCATTTTTTATTTGAGTGAAAGCCTGTGATTAATGCACCATGGATTTGTTTGTTACAGCCCTCACTGGAAAATTGAAGTGTCAGAATGGAGTTTGATAACCACTCCCAATTTTGCAATCTTAAGCAGAGCTGGTCAGCTGTAGTCTCTTGATATTTATTTTGTCAGAGAAGTGTGTACTAAAAATGAGCAGATCTGGGATCGAGCTTTCCAGGACACCACCAGTAACACTTGCGTTTAAGCAGATACCCCCAGTGTTAACTGTATGTGTTCTGCCAGATAGCCAGCTGTTTGTCTAGGAACCTCTGTGTTACTGTTCAGTTGGAAGACTGTCAGTTATCGTAGCACACATGGTATTGTCAATGTCCCGATAAGCAGTATTGACTATTATCTCCTTATTCTTGGTTGAAGTAACTCTTTCAAAGAACGTCCAAACAGGTTTTGCAGGCCTTTTGCAAAGTTAAACTGGTGTGTATCCAAGGCTATAACATGACCTATGGCACAGAGTATTAGTTCAGTTATGTTGCACTCCATGGCTGCAAGTAATAGCAAGACTGATAGGTTTATAACTCCAAGGGTCAGTGGAGGGAACACGTTTTATGCAAGGGGACCATAACTGCCATTCTACAGACTTCAAGGACTTGGTCTGTGGAGAGACTCGGGATGAAAGTGTTAATGAAAGGGGCTTTGTTTGGTGGGACTTCGTTTTACAGCAGACATCCAGGAATATTTAATTTTGTAAAGTGCTAAAGAACTCTGTCCAAATTAGTCACTGGAGGCAGTGGTTGGGCTGGTGGATTGAGAATGGAGAGGACAGAAAGGAGGATAGGATGGAGTAAAGCTGGAAGAGAATTTGTCAGCAAGAAAAAGTCCTTTAGATAAGATAAAGTGGTATTAGAGATGAGTTCAGTTAAAGACTGGTTTACTTCTAAGATTCCTATAACTATAGATGGCTTTATTGTTGCTTTATGAAGTGGTTGCAGTCACAAGTTCATATTGGCATTACATTTCCTGATAACTTTTAGAGACTTAGTCACCAGTTTTGAATCTCTTTTATGATGTAGACGACATCTTTTAGTGATCGTCAGGAGCTTTTTCTTTTTGTGTTTGCTGATGTAGTAATTCCATATTGTGGGTTTAGTTTTAATCTTGCCATTATGTGTATACCAGATTAGTACATATGCCCCAGTGCATCTGTCTAAGAGGGAGTGAAATTCATAGTAGTTGGAAGATTCAGTTGGTGTTTGCTAGAAAAAGTGTACCTATACCTTTTGTGATCATCAGGATTTTTAATTGGTTTTGGACTAATTCTTGAATGTAGTGGAGCAGTTTTAGGCCACAAAGCAGGTTTTCAAATGGAAGTTCACAGCTAAATGGTCATGTTTGACAAGGTGGTGGGGGAGAGAGCAAGCAGGGTGATGCAATTGGGAGAAATGTTTTGAGGACAATCAGAAGATAACACACCTGGTGAGTAAGGGAACAATTTGGATAATGTACTGGATATATGACCAAAAACTTGCACTTCCACTTGTCTACCAAACCAATCATTGATCAAAATACAAAGGACCCTTTAAGATATGGTAATAGTTTAGACTACTGTAACAGTGACGTACAGTTTAAATAAACTTACCATAGCTGTAGATGTTTTTAGAGATCACTGTTTGCAGTAGGCATCTCCCTCCATAAAACCCACTTTTATTTTTTTTTTTTTTAGTGTGCGCGGGCATGTATATTAACATTTTTCTTTCTGGGCTGTTTGTTTTAGGGCAAGAAAGCTCTGAGACTTTTGAGGATTTGAGAATTCTAAATTTCTTTGTAAGGCACTCAAGCAGAGCTCCATACATGGATACATGGATGGTGCCCTTAAGCTTTGAAAAACTGGCCAAATGGCAGGGGATGGGACCCAAATAGCTTAGGCCACTGCAACAGTGAGTTGTTATAACATCTACCAATGTTCATCGTGTTACCCTGCTGCAGTCATCACACTTGGGTTATCCTACCGTCAGGCGGTCCCGCAGTCGGCCCGAATTCCAAAGTCTTGGTCCGGCGTTGGTTGCTGTCGCTTCTTTCCTGACGTCAGTGCATCAGGGGTATACAAGAGGCATCTGACGCCATTTTCTTCAGTCTTTCTTGCCGCACGGTGCCCGAAGCAGAAGCAGTTCGCAAGTGCCGGTCGGCCGACACCTGAGATTTTCGATTTGAATTTCAGTCCGAAGTCTTCAATAAAGCTAAGTACCCCATTGGGGAACATTTTCTTGCCTCAGTCCGATGTCAGAAAAACTTAACAATTGCATTTCTTGTGGGAAGCAAATACCTCATAAGGACTTCCATTCCTATTGTATTCCTTGCCTAGGCCCAGACCACGACGTCACAGGTTGTCGGTTTTGCGCTAGGTTTAATAAACGCACTATCAAATGCCGTTTTGACTTCGCACGGCATTACTTTGGTAGGAAATTCAATTGTATCATGCCGTCGGAGCAGCCGACGACCGCAATTCATAAAAAAACGCAAGGATAAGGACAGGCAGCCTAGGAATAAGCCAGACCCCGAGGCCTCAGCTGGGCCTGTTGCCAGTTCTCTGGTTTTCAGTGAGGTGCCTATGCAGCCCCTGACGACCACAGAGCTGGAACCCCAGACAGCTGCCTACTCCCAAGCGGAGTCTACTGGGCCGGCGCAGCCATCTACCAACACCGGAGCAGATTTAGACACCAGTGCAGAGGAAACACCTTCGGTTGCAGAAGGTGTCTTCAGACCGACTACACTCACCATTAAATCTTATGCTAAGCTTAAAACTCCTTTAAAACCTAAGAAAACTGTTCATCACTCTACAGGTCAAGGCCCCATGCCTAAGAAACAGATGCTTAAGATGGCTGAAGATTTAATTACCCTTATCAGGGGTTCCCATCCCCCTCCTGATAAAAGACCAAGACGAGGAGGATTATGCATCCTCTGACCAGGTTTCTGTCTCCTCAGATTCTTCTCAGGAACAGGATTACACTTTTCCACCTTATGAGGATTCTGATGCTGAAGACACTCTTCCCTCAGCATCTCCTCCTGAAGACTACTCCTTTGGGGAAACATGACATACTATGAGGGAACATTTCCACTGGGAAGGCCAGGATTACTCAGATTCTAAGAAAAGGCTCCGAGAGTTCCTTCTATTACCCCAGCACAGACCTCTTGCTATTCCTCCTGTTTTAGATATTGTGGATGATGTCTACTTGGAGTCTAGTTTAAATCCAGACTCTCTACCTCCTGCTCCAGCCAAACCAGACAGATACTACAGAGTACCTGACTCGCACAAATTCCTTTATAAAAGTCCTGTAGCTGACCCAGAAACCATATCCCAGGGTCCTAAGGGAGCAAAGGCTTCTATGGCAAAAAATCCTGTGCCCTCTGAAAGAGATTCCAGAGCCCTAGATAGATGGGGAAAGAAAATATACACCTCTGCAACTCTGACTATTCGAGCATTAAATTGCCAGTTTCACATGTTGAAATATCAACAATTCCTGATGTCTCAGTTAAAACAAAAAATGAGCACACACTCAGAACAGTCTGAGTTCGAGGAAATGCAGGATCTGTTGCATGCAGCTGAACAGGTGGGCAAGCATACTTTACAATGCGTATTTGATTCACTGGAAGCTTCCTGTAGAGCAGCTGTTACTGGCTCAGTCATTCGTAGACATGCTTGGTTAAAAGAGCAAACCCTCCCTGACCATGTTAAAGCAAAATTATTCGATGCACCTTTACAACAGGATGCATTTGGTGTCAAAGCATAAGAGGTTTTAAAGAAAATGGAGGATAAGGCTAAATCTATGCAAACGGTCAAGGATTTCTTGCAGGTACAACCCCCTCGCTTCAGCAGAAATTGGCCAACAGAAAATTGGTCCTTTCCAGCTTCAGACAGATCACAGAGGGGAAAATACAGACGCCCAAGGGGCAGAGGTCAGTCACAGGGCCCTTACAAACCTCGCCAATGGGGTTCTGCTACCCAGAAAGGAGGAGAAGACAGGCCCCAAGCTAGCAGAAGGCAGACACAATGACTCTATCCTCAAACTACCAAGCAAATCTCTCCTGGCAACACCCTTGGGAGAAAAACTAGCATTTTTTGCAGACAACTGACATCATCATCACAAAAGACAAATGGGTTCTAAACATTGTGTCTCAAGGATACAGATTCCACTTTCATACCTTACCAAGGATCAAAGGAATGCCAAACCTGCCACCAAATCAATGGGCAGAGGCACAAAAACAAATTACAGCTCTCATGAACATGAGAGCCATTCAACAGGTACATACACAGGAGCAGGGACAAGGATTTTACTCAAGACTCTTCATAGTTCCAAGAAAGGACAAAGCATGGAGACCCATTCTGGATCTTTCAGTTCTGAATACCTATCTGCAAGTACTAAAATTCAAGATGCTAACACTACAACAGCTTCTTCCCATGCTGGGCAAGAATGCTTGGCTTGTCACTTTGGACCTCAAGGAGGCATACCTGCATGTCCCTATCAGACAAAATTTCAGAAGATACCTCCGCTTCATTGCAGGTTCAACGCATTATCAGTTCTCTGCACTGCCCTTTGGCTTATCTACTGCGCCCAGGGTCTTCACAAAATGCTTGGCACCAGTAATTGCATACTGCAGACAGAGGAATTCAAATATACCCATACCTGGACGACTGTCTTATTCAAGCAGAAAGCAAGGACATTCTTTTACAGCATCTGGCATTTGTCAAACACCTTCTAAGTTGCCTAGGGTACACAGTAAACGAAAAGAAATCAAAACTAGTGCCCTCACAAAACATAACATTCCTGGGTGCCAGCTTGAATACAACGGCCCAGATGGCTTATCTCACACCAGACAAACAACGACAACTGTTTCAATATTTCAAAATAATGGCAACAAAGACCCACCTCCCTGCAAGAAAAAATTCTGCAGGCCTTGGGATTCATGGCATCTTGCATTCTGCTAATACCATTTGCAAAACGGCATATGAGGAAATTACAATGGTACCTGAAAAGTGTATGGACACAGCACAGCCACAGCTTGGAAACAATGATTCCACTCATTCCCTGCCTTCAACAGGAGTTTCTGTGGTGGGCACAGGCATGTCACCTCAACAAGGGTCAGCCTTTCACCTTACCCACAGCCAAGCAAACTATGACAACAGATGCATCGGACTATGCCTGGGGAGCACACATGGCAGGACAGTGCATTCAGGGCAAATGGACTACAGATCAGAGACACCTGCATATCAATCAAAAAGAAATGCTAGCAGTGCAGAATGCCCTAACAGATTTCAAGGACCTTCTACACCCAGGATAACTACTAATAAGGACAGACAACACCACAGTTATGTGGTACATAAACAAGCAAGGGGGCACACATTCCTACCCTCTATGCAGGCAAGCAATGACCTTGTGGAACACTGCACTGTCTTACCAGGTTCAATTACAAGCACAATTCCTGCCAGGAAAGGAAAACACATTGACAGACTACCTAAGCAGAAACATCATGGATCCACACAAATGAAACTAGATCCACAAGTATTTGCAATGATAGCTCAAAAATGGGGACACCCAGACACAAATCTGTTTGCAAGCCCCCACAACCACCAACTTCAAAAATTTTGCACAAGGACCTTCCATCCACTAGCTTGGAAAGTGGACGCTCTCTCATTCAGTTGGAAAACATTAATAGTGTATGCCTTCCCTCCACTGCCTCTTCTAGCAAAGGTACTGCTGAAAGTCAGATTAGAGAGGCCATAAATGATTCTCGTTGCATCAGATTGGCCACGCCAACATTGGTATCCAATTTTAAGGACCATGGCCCACCATGGATTTTGCCACAAATTCCTCACCTTCTCACCCAGCGAGACAATCTGATTCTACATAGCCAGCTCAAGACTTTAAACCTGGCTGCATGGCAAATTACCTAAACAACCAGCCAACACTTTTATCCAAAACTGTTATGGATGTCATTCTGGAGGCCAGGAGGCCCAGCACCAGGAAAACCTATTCAGACAAATGGAAAAGATTTTGCTCCTGGAACCAGGCTAAAGGCCAAAATCCCCTGGAGCCGAACATTCCTCAGATTCTACAATATTTAACTGAGATGTTACACAAAGGACTTTCCTTTTCATCTATTAAGATCCACGCCTCAGCAATTTCAGCTCATTACAGCACGGATCCTCCTTTATTTTCACATCCACTCCTAAGACAGTACCTCAGAGGGGCTAAGAACTTAAGACCGCCAAGGAGAGCTCCAACACCTACTTCGGATCTCAACTTTGTCCTGGAAAAGTTTACACTGCCGCCCTTTCAACCAGCTTTTTCAACTGATTTAAAATTTATTTCATGGAAAACTGCCCTACTACTAGCAATAACCTCAGCTAGAAGAGTCTCAGAGCTACAGCCACTAATGGCAGTGGAACCTTTCCTAATTTTTCATCAAGACAGAGTTTCTCTACGAACTAATCCTTCCTTTATGCCAAAGGTGGTATCCAGTGTGGCCCTAAACCAAACCATTCACTTGCCCACCTTCTTCTCAAATCCCCAGAACAAAGGAGAAAGACTCCTGCACTCTTTGGACATTCACAGGCAATTACGTTACTGCTTGGATAAAACTAAGGCTTTCAGAAAAACTGACCAGCTCTTTGTAGCCTATGCTACAGGATCACAAGGAAAAGCTATCTCAAAACAGACCATTTCTAAATGGATAGGACATTGCATATGTTTCTGCTACACACATCATGGGAAACCAATACCTGCTAAAATTAGGTCCCACTCCACCAGGGCTACAGCTACATCAGCAGCCTTTCTCAGGGGAGTTCCAACCAAGGATATTCTGGAAGCTGCTACTTGAAGTTCAGTGCACACCTTCACCAAACACTATCACTTACCTCTTTACTCTAAGACTACAGCTGGTTTTGCCACTGCAGTTTTGCTGGGCCTACTACCTCTTCTAACCCTGTTTGACTCCACCTCCCCTCCTTAGCTTTGAGGTTCAACCCAAGTGTGATGACTGCAGCAGGGTAACACGATGAACATAGTACAGTTTTGTACCTACCATAAATGTAGATGTTCGAGTGTTCACCCTGCTGCAGTCCAGGTTACCCTCCCTCCATCCCCTCTGAATTAGCTGAACGTATCTCTACCACTTTATCCTATACTACCTCTGTGGTGTCTTTGCTTGTATCTAAGGGTTTTGTTTTATTTTTTTATAGCCATATGTTGTGATATATATATATATATATATATATATATATATATATATATATATATATATATATATATATTTTGCCTACCTTTTGGGGGCACCTGACATCTGGGGCAAGAAAAACTGAAGAAAATGGCATCGGATGCCTCTTGTATACCCCTGACGCACTGACATCAGGGAAGAAGCGACAGCAACCGACGCCGAACCAAGACTTTGGAATTCAGGCCGACTGCGGGGACCGCCTGACGGCAGGATAACCCAAGTGTGATGACTGCAGCAGGGTGAACACTCGAACATCTACATTTATGGTAGGTACAAAACTGTATTTTATGGTAAGTTTACTTGCATAACTGTACTTTCTCCACCATAGTTTTCCTAGGCATTGGGTTTCTCCTTTACTCTCGCCCCAGGGTAAGAGAGCTGGCTATCAGTCACATCATTCTGTTCCTTCAGCCAGCCGCCTTATTTGCAGCACAAATATGTTCTTGAACTCAGATTGCCAGTGATAGATAACGTCCCGCTGTGTATCAGGCTGGCATTGATATTGCCACTTTTACTGTGATGCATGTTTTGTCACCTTTTGTTGGATGAGGGAGAAATTAAGCATATGGGTAAGGGAGTATTTCCTCAGGTGTTCAGAGCTTTTCCTTCCTTCCAGTCACACCAGACTAGGTAAGATTAACATAACCAGTCATGATTGGGATTATGCAGTAAATAGCCACAGAGTAGTTCCATTATGGAAGAACAGGAGGATGATTATTTGCAGGCTGCTGTTATTCCCAGATGACCTTTTGCAGACCTAACTTAGCTGTACATAGGCTGAATAAATTGCAGAGGACAACTGTGTGTAACATACTGACCTTGTTATATTTGCTCCTTTTATCAGAGAAAACTGTTGGTGATTCTTGATCAAAACCTATGTGTAGTTGCACATCACCATTCATAAAGACAGTACTTGAGGTTCATTTTCAGTTTATTGCCTAGGCCTTTGGTCAGTCCACTTATTCTTGGAGTTTTTGCCAAATGGTTAGCAGAGGAGGGGTCCCTATTTGTTCATACCTGGATTAGTGATTCAAGATACTGTAGTGGGAGAAACGTAGAGGACTGTGGGGTATTTCATTCACTGTTCCCCAACCTTGAGGTTTTCCTTCAACCTGCCAAAGTTCATTATCACTTCAGGTACATTATGAGCATTACTAGCGATAGAAAGTGCAAGCTGCTCCTTTCAAAGGATGAGTTCATTCATCTGGGGCAGATGTTTTATATAAGGATCCTGGATCTGCTGTTTAAGTCATAACCTTTCAAAACTATACCACAGGCAAGGTCTAATATCAGTGTAACTAGAGTACATAGCAATGATATGCATGGTCTTTAAGGCATCATATGGTTTACCATTTCAGTCTCGTTCTAGAGCTGAGTACATTACCACTTTGTGAAGTTGTTCTTTGCTGTTATAATTTTTGACTATATTTCCACGATTATGGCTTTGCAGGTATTCGATTTATCATGGAATGTCCCTGGAATTCAACTTCAGTGTGTGTTATATCTGGGGCCTTCTCACAGTGCGTTCTGTGGCTTTATCAGTTTTAAAAAGGAAAAAAATAATCTGGGGAAAAAAGTTCTCCAGCCTTATCTTGATGGAAAGGAAGTGGAGGCTCTTATTTTGCAAGACTGCTGTGTTGAATGAACTGCATTAGTCATCACCTGTAGGTGACCCCCTCTAAAAACAGGAAATGCATTGAAGTTGGCTGTATTGTCAGACAAAACATGGGAGGTTGGGGGCAGTGCAACTTTCCTAGGCCCGTGGACCTCATTTCAGTGGAGGTGCTCAAGCAGCCCAAACAGTGAAAGCTATGACAGATGCCTTTGGTCATGCCCTTCAGGAGGTTACCACACAGTCAAAACACGTTTTCCCAGACCAAAATAGCCGTACCACTTGCTCTGAAAGCTTGTTCTCAGATGTTAATGTCCAGCATCCATTTTGTGCCACACTGAGGATATTTCACTAGTCTTGTTTGACAGGATACCTGCAATCATCTGGTTGAGAAGCAGGAGTAGTTGGGTATGAGTCCTGGCTTTTGTGGAAGGACTTTATACCTTATTGGTAGCCTTTATTTTCTAGGATCAGACATCTGCAGTTTTGAAGGCCTTACCACTGTCATCTACCTAGATGCAGAGCAGCCCCTCTTAAGGTTCCTCTCCTAGTTTGCCATCCAGGACTGGCAGACAGCCCTGATTTTTTTTTTGTCCAGAAGTGTTCCGTCTCCTTTTAAAGAGCGAGATTATCGTCTGAGAATCTTTCATTTTTAGAAGGGGAGGAGTAACTAAATTAAACTAAGATTGCTCTCCTGTAAGATGTGACGATGGGAGGCACTGCAAGTCATGCTAGGAGAAGTAAGGCAGTGGATGTGTGACATGTGCCAGCACAGCTACCTGGAATTTTGTAAATAATTATGTCCATTTGTATATCAAACTGATTTGTACAGATGCTTGTGCTGAAAATGTATAGATGAGATGTGCGTGTGTTAAAATGTATCGGCAGTGCACCCTTCTGGAAGGAAAAGAAATGTAAATGTATTGAATATGTATGTCTTGACAAGAGGACTGGAAGCAAAGAGGTTAATCTTAAACTTCATAATATATCTGAAGTTAAATTACTTTATGGGTTAAGCCATAAATATGTTATCCCACAGTTTTGAATGGAGCCAGAGATGTAATGCCTGTGCTAGAGAATAAGTTGTAGCTCCTGTATGAGGAGTAGAAGTGCTTAAATGGTTTTATGACTTCAGGAGGGTGAGCAAAGGTCTCCCTGTATGTTAACACATGGGTGCTAAAATCCTGTCAGCTTCTAGTGTTGGTGATAGCATGGGAGTCAGATGACCAGATGTGTGTGATGTCATTCTGTAAGACAAAAATAATTGGATATTAGGAGTTTGCTCTCAGCATTCTAGCTTGGACCCAACTAGAAATACCCTCACCCACACCATCTTGCCTTGCTGTAGTAAGTAACTTAACTAGGGAATGGCAATTTTCTTTAGATTAGTCAGGAATATATAGTGAGATTAGAAGTACTGTTTTTCTATAACTGTGAAACTTTCCATTTGTGTTATTTTTATTATCTTCTATGACAAACTCTGGTGTTTACTGTAAATAGGTATTTAGTATTTTCTTCGTTTATTAAATGTATTTACACTTTTCATTGCAGCTGGTCCTTTTTAGAAAATATTTAAGCTTTAAGAGTATTTGCATATATTTATTTGGTTATAACTGTGGCCACTCCTGAAAGCCTTGCTGTTTGTTCAGCATTACCATTTGTATTAATATTAATTTCATTCAGTATAATTGGGTACCCTTGTAAGAACCTTATAGTAACTGATGGGTAGTGAATCTGCCTTATAGTCTGGGCAAAGTTGGTAGAGCAGGTAATTTGTGGCAGCCTATCCTTGGTGTGTGTGTCTGCTACTTGGGGCAGGGACACGAAGTACTGGTTTCACAGAGAGGTTGCTGGAGGACTTCGCTTGGACACTTGGCTGAGGACCTAATCCTACAGCTGTACCAGTAGGGAGTCTTACTGGGGACCTGGAGAGGGACAGAAAACTCCAGACCCCAGGCTGACTGAGTAACCTTTGTGCTCTTAAAGAAAACTGTGCTTGATGCAGAGAGGTTTACATCTGGAAATACTGAGTTCTAGCCATTTGTATTTCAAGTGAATGCCCCCCTCCAGTGTCAGTGGTGAAGATTCAGGCTCCTTGATTATTGGCCCAGTGTGGGGACATCACAGATGTGGTGGAAATAAGGGCACCCTTTGTTCTGGCTCTCCAACAGGGTATCTTTCATATGGGGATACATGGTCTCTAATGGGGAACCACATCAGATGGGAAACTGACAGGTCTCTGATGCCTTACAAAGATACATTTATCACTGAAAGTGAAGAAAAGTTGAAGACTCTTGATGGTGAAAGAAACCACAAAAGCTAACTGTGTTGCTCAATGTCTGAAAAACTAAAATTGTTTTATCTAGCCCTGTCAGTTTTTTGTAAATGGGTCAGTAGTAGCAATGAAGGATTTTATTTTTCTTGTCTTAAAGATCTCTGAAGGGAAGATGAAGTTATTCAACTTACAAAACAAAAAAATGTTTCTTGGAAGGAAGGCTATGACAGATCTAAGATCTTTGAGGGAAAACATTACATTGTCAACAAAGATGTGAAGGGTCGATCTTGTCTCCTGAACCTGATTGACTTCTTTGAATCAGTCTCCAGAGCTGTGGACGAGGGTAACGCGGTCCACACAGCCTATCTGGACCTTGCCAAGGCCTTCAACACCACCCCCTACTTTGGAATCATAGATAAACTTACTAAGCTGGGCATAAATCCCTACATCCTTCTATGGGTTGCCAACTGACTTACTGACAGAACCCAGACTGTAAAAGTAGCCGACTCCAAATCCAGCTCCAGACAATTGGAGTACCTCAGGGTTCAGTCCTGGGACCACTCTTGTTTGGCATCTACTTCTCTGAAGTACAGGCCAGCACTAAGGGACTCTGGCTAACAAAGTTCACAGATGACTGCAAACTGGGAGCCATTATTGAATACCCAAATGATGTGGATATTCTACAAAATGGCTTTACAGAAACAGATGCCTGGTGCCAGAGCCATGGGCTAAAGCTTAATGCCAAGAAATGCATACTTATCCCCTTTGGAAAAGAACATGTACCCATGAATTACCACATAGGTGGCAGTACACTAAACATCGAAAGTGTGAAAGACTTAGGGACACAGGTGGACAGTGGTCTCACCTTCGATAACCACATCGCCACAACAGTCAGGAAATCCTTCTGTGTGGCACACTTCATCACTAAGGGCTTTTCATCCAGAAAGAAGGTAGTCATTGTCCCACTGTACTCATCCCTCATTAGACCCATTATAGAGTATAATGCCCCGTTTGGTATGCACCTCACAAGACATCTGCAAAAGGTGGAAAGGCCACAGAAATACCTCTTGCCCTGCTAGACAGGGGTCCAGGGAAGTAAATATTGTGGGAAGAAATATCCAGGGAATTGTTATGGCTAGGCTTGTATAGGCCCTAGGGCCGATAGCCTAGTACCAACCTAGGAACCTATGAAGATCTACATAGTGTATGTTGTGGTTTTCCCATTAATATATTACTGTGCAAGTTGAACTGTAAGGCTGTGCATGGGAACATTTGTGCTTATAAGTAGTGGTGTTTATTTATATTTATAGATATATATATATATATATATATATGTGTGTGTATATATATATATATATATATATATATATATATATATATATATATATACACAACGTTTCTGTGAAGGTCAAATGTTAAAGAAATACATTTACAGCTGTTCACTAGAAGGTCTGATAGTAAAACTAAATCTCAAACATTAGGCCACGTAGTGCAAAGACCAGTCACTAGAGAAGACTGATAAATGGGTAAGATCAAAGGCAAAAGAAAAAGGGGTTTGAAGAGGGTAAGATTGATAGGCAACATTACTGAAGTAATGAATATGAATTTGCAAGAACTTAAACGTGCAGATGTTGCTGGGTCTGGAATGCTTAAATTTTGGAACTTGGAAGATTCATACTTGACTAGAGGGGCAGCAGCCCTCAAGGACATTTTTTTCCTTTAGTGTCTTTGTTGCTAGCACAGTGTGTTTTTTTCCCTCCCCATCAGGACAAAGCAACCTTCCTGGTTCGGTTCTGTCAAAACACATGGTCTAAAAGGACAGAGTTTCTGCAGGGGGATTTTTTAGAATCCTGGGAATATGTACCCTTGGTCTCCCTCATACTTCTGGCAACATTTCTTGCAAGAAAGCTGTAGGTGTACTTCAGGAATATTTGACAGCAGTGTATGCAGTCCCTGGAAGACTATTCCTTTACTTCCCAATGTATGGTTATAAAGCTCAAAGTGGAACCACCAGGTAGAGACCCCTCTTCACACTTTTTTAACACACCTTTACTAAGTTATCACTTAAGACCTCAACAAACATACATTAACAGAAAAACCAAACCATGTTAACGTATTTTCTCCATTTACATACATTATGCATCAGATTTGTTTTCTTTCCTTGTAACTATCAGATCAACATTACATGAATTGCTGAATTCTTGCCATCCCTTAAGCCTCACTCCTCCTGAACAATTTTCTGTATGTATTGGTCCCACAATTTCTATATATTTTTATTTAATTTAATCCTTTCCTTTTCTAAAGATCCCTCCTCCATTTATGTTCATTATAATATTTAGAAACTCATGTACAGTTGGCTTAGATTTTCATTTTCTATGAGAATTTCAAATGCATTTGGTTTAGGTTTTAATTTTCTAGAAATTGCCTTTTTGGTAGTCAACAGAATTAAACTTAAGGCCTTACTATGTCTAGGCAATTCATATCCTTGGATACAGCCACTTGCTCACCCAATATTTCTGACATTACTCTAGGGAGGTTTTTGAACTGCGGTGGTGGTGCTGCGGTGGCCTTGTCGCCTCACAGTAAGACGTTGTCCTGTTCGCTTCTCAGCTAGAGCATTTCCTGTGTGGAGACATGCGTGAATGGGCGTACCTTCGTTGAAGGTTTTGCGTCAGGGCCAGCAACTCGGCACGTAAAAATCTACTGCCAATCATTAGCGGACCGGAGTTCTGCTGTGGCGACCCCTAACCGGGAAAAGCCGAAAGACACAACAACTCTAGGGAGGTTTTAAACTCTGCCAACTATTTACTTCCAAAATGTATGTTCCTAGTTACCTCTCTCCACCGTAACACCTGCATCATTTTTTATATACCTAAGGAAAAATTCTTTGGAATTTGCATGTGGTATAAAAATACTTTTGCATGCACTTCCAAGCAAAGATCCTAAACCACCTGGACTTTGTTGCATACTTGATAGTTGTACGTATTGTCTTCCCATTCTCTTGTAAATTGCTTTTGCAGTCTCTTCCCAGTCTTCTGACCTCCTGTGACTTTTATTGTGAAATATTTTATATACCGTATTAATTATCTTTAACAGCAGCTTCTGTTCTAGATTCAAATAAAAACTCTGCCAGAACAGGTCTTTCATTTAAGATTCCTCCTCTTTGCCTATACTCTTTCCCTCCCTGGTAGAGAAGGCAGTGTGTAATCTGCAGTTCAAAAGTCGTATTGGCATCATCCAACTCTTACCCCCCCAACTCATCGTAATCATTTCTTTCCGTTTTGAATTATAGCCCTCTGATTCTGTTATTTATACGAGTCTTAATTGTCCAGCTGTAAAATATCCTTTCAAACCTTGTCACAGTGCAGGGTTATAATGCCTTCCACGCGTTTAGACCAGCTACTTCACAGGCAGGGACTAAAGGCGGAGGTGTCTCTATTTACATCAAAAGTGAATATAGTTCAAGGCTGGTCAAACAGGACAATGCACTTGAGCTGCTCCATGTTCAAATCACCATAGGTAAAATCCAATACCACTTCCTTGCAAGCTGTAGGTCCCTCCTCTATGACCCAGGAAACCCATACCATGTATTTAAACTTTAGACATGCTAACCATCCAACCCAGCCACTGGGGATGCATAAGCCAGTGCATTTCTTTGTGCCGATCCCAAGCCCGGAAAAATGGGGAGGGTCATGTCAGGAAGGGCATCCGGCATAAAACTTCGCCAAATAATTAATGCGGACACCAGTAAATATTTCCATACTGGATCGGTTGAGGCCCGGGTTAACGACGACCGCCACCAGTACTGTTAGCCAACAGGGTGCTGGCAGAAATTAGGCTACTGTTGGCTGAAGGAGAAGAGGCGGAAGGCATGGCCGAAGGCAGGAAGAGAAGAGAAAGGCTAGGACTGTGGTAGTGAGGGTCGGAACTTTGAATGTTGGCAGTATGACTGGTATAGGGAGAGAGCTAGCTGATATGATGGACAGAAGGAAGGTTGGTATATTGTGTGTGCAAGAGACCAGATGGAAGGGGAGTAAGGCTAGGTGTATCAGAGGTGGGCTCAAATTGTTTAATCATGATGTGGATGGGAGGAGAAATGGCGTAGGAGTTATCCTGAAGGAACAGTATGCTAAGAGTGTTTTGGAGGTGAAAAGAATGTCTGATAGAGTGATGTTTATGAAGCTGGAAATTGATGGTGTAATGATGAATGTTGTTAGTGCATATGCTCCACAAGTTGGATGCTCGATGGATGAGAAAGAAAAATTTTGGAACGAGTTGGATGAAGTGGTGCTGACTGTACCCAAGGGTGAGAGAGTGGTGATTGGAGCAGATTTCAATGAGCATGTTGGTGAAGGGAAGAGGGGATGAGGAAGTGATGGGTAAGTATGGTGTTAAAGGAATGCAGAAGGTCAGATGGTAGTGGATTTTGCGAAAAGGATGGACATGGCTGTGGTGAATACGTATTTTAACAAGTGGGAGGAGTGTAGTGTGACATACAAGAGTGGAGGAAGATGCACACAGGTGGATTATATCTTATGTAGGAGGGCCAGTTTGAAGGAGATTGGAGACTGTTAAGTGGTGACTGGGGAAATTGTATTTAGGCAGCATAGGATGGTGGTTTGTAGGATGACGGTGATCAAGAAGAGGAGGAGTGTGAGGGCAGCATCAAGGATCAAATGGTGGAAATTGAAAAAGGGTAATTGTGAGGTGGAGTTCAGGGATGAGTTAAGACAGGCACTGGGCGACAGTGAAGTGTTGCCAAATAGCTGGGTAACTACAGCAGAGCTAGTAAGGGAGACGGCTAGAAAGGTGCGTGGTATGACATCTGGACAGAGGAAAGACGACCAGGAGACATGGTGGTGGAATGAGGAAGTACAGGAGAGTATACAGAGAAAGAGGTTGGCATACAGGAAAGTATTCAGAAAAAGAAGTTGGCAAAGAAGTGGGATTGTCAGAGATGAAGTACACAGGAGTATAAGGAGATGAGGTGCATGGCAGAGAGGTGGCGAAGGCTAAGGATACGGCATATGAAGAGTTGTATGAAAGGTTGGACACTAAGGAGGGAGAAAAGAACCTGTACCGATTGGCTAGACAGAGGGACCGAGCTAGGAAAGATATGCAGCAGGTAAAGGTGATAAAGGATAATGAGGGAAACATACTCACAAGCGAGGAGAGTGCATTGAGGAGATGGAAAGAGTACTTTGAGGGGTTGAAGAATGAAGAGAATGAGAGGGAAAGAAGGTTGGATGATGTGGGGATAGTGAATCATGAAGTACAATGGATTAGCAAGGAGGAAGTATGGATAGCTATGAAGAGGATGAAGAATGGAAAGGCTGTTGGTCCAGATGACATACTTGTGGAAGCATGAAGGTGTTTAGGTGAAATGGCAGTGGAGTTTTTAACCAGATTGTTTAATGAAATCTTGGAAAGTGAGAGGATGCCTGAGGAATGGAGGAAGTGTTTTGGTACCGATTTTTAAGAATAAGGGTGATGTGCAGAGCTGTAGTAACTACAGAGGGATTAAATTGATCAGTCACAGCATGAAGTTATGGGAAAGAGTAGTGGAAGCTAGGTTAAGAAGGGACATGATGATTAGTGATCAGCAGTATGGTTTCATGCCGGGAAAGAGCACTGTAGATGCGATGTTTGCTCTGAGAGTGTTGATGGAGAAGTTCAGAAGGAGTTGCATTGTGTATTTATAGACTTAGAGAAAGCATATGATAGGGTCCCTAGAGAGGAGTTGTGATACTATATGAGGAAGTCAGGAGTGTTGGAAGTATGCAAGAGTGGTACAGGATATGTACGAGGGTAGTGTGACAGCAGTGAGGTCTGCAGTGGGAGTGACGGATGCGTTTAAGGTGGAAGTGGGGTTACATCAAGGATCAGCTCTGAGCCCTTTCTTTGCAATGGTGATGGACAGGTTGACAGACGAGATCAGACAAGAGTCCCCATGGACTATGATGATTGCAGATGACATTGTGATCTGTAGTGAGTTAGGGAACAGGTGGAGGAAACCCTGGAGAGATGGAGATATGCTCTAGAGAGAAGAGGAATGAAGGTCAGCAGGACTAACAGAAAATGTGTGTGAATGAGAGGGAGGATAGAGGAATGGTGAGGATGCAAGGAGTAGAGGTGGCGAAGGTGGATGAGTTTAAATACTTGGGATCAATAGTTCAGAGTAATGGTGAGTGTGGAAGAGAGGTGATGAAGAAAGTACAGGCAGGATGGAGTGGGTGGAGAAGAGTGTCAGGAGTAATTTGTGACAGACGAGTACCAGTAAGAGTGAAAGGGAAGGTCTACAAGAGGGGTAGTGAGACCAGCTATGTTATATGGGTTGGAGACAGTGGCATTGACAAATAAGCAGGAGTTTGAGCTGGATGTGGCAGAGTTAAAGATGTTAAGATTTGCACTGGGTGTAACAAGGGTGGACAGGATTAGAAATAAGTATATTAGAGGGTCAGCCCAGGTTGGAAGGTTTGGAGACAAAGCCAGAGAGGCAAGATTACGTTGGTTGGGACATGTGCTGAGGAGGGATGCTGTGTATGTTGGGAAAAAGATGCTAAGGATGAAGCTACCAGGTAGCAGGAAAAGAGGATGGCCTAAGATAAGGTTTATGGATGCGGTGAGAGAGGACATGCAAGTGGTTGGTGTGACAGGGCAAGATGCAGAGGACAGGAAGAAATAGAAACAGATGATCCACTGTGGCGACCCCTAATGGGAGCAGCCGAAAGATGATGAGACACATGCTATAACCATCCAACCCAATACCATATTCATGGGTGACTTTAATTACCACACTATTAACTGGAATCCTGTACGACATCAAATGTTACATGCACAGAGATTCCTGGACTTTGTAAACACAAACTCTCTGAACCAATACACCAACTAGGGGTGCAACCATACTGGATGTTGTCCTTACTAATATGGGAGAGTGCTGCACACACCCCTTACTGTAATGCCTTCCCTGGTAAGGTCAGAGTCAGACCACAAAATGGTCATCTTTGAAGTAAAAATAAAACTTGGACCCCCAGCTGAACCGGGAATATTCAGGAACTATTCTAAGGCTAACCTCCTGCTATTAAGTGAGAACCTGGCAAACGTTTAAATACTTCTGTCTATGCAGAACTGTTCACAGAAACCCTGTACAAACATGTTAATAGCTGTATAGAGGCAGCTGTACCCACCAGGAAGAAGTATAGAACGAACTCAAAAAAACAAGCCACCCTGGTGAAATCCCAAAATCAGTCATATGTATAACTAGAGGAAGGAAATCATGGCAAAAATTAGGAGGTGCAGCACCCAGCAGGATAAAAGCACACTCATTAAAATAAACTCAGAGGACAAATAGTCTACTAAAGCCAAATTTGAGGTGTTTGGCCTCCCAGGCCAAGGGCAACAAAAAAGCATTCTTTAGGTATGTCCGCAACCTCAAAGGCAGTACATCGTGTACAGTGCTCATCGTCAATGGAGCCACACCTATACTGAGTCAGAAGATATAGCAAACCTCCTGGCTGATAAATTCAGCTCCAACTTTACTTCTGTCTCCCTCTCGGCCTTTCCTCAGGAAATATCAAATACAACTCCCCCTACTATCACTAGGGAACAGGTCCTTAATGCCCTCTAAGCCCAAGAACACTGCATCAATGAGCCCAGACAATATCCCAGGATGCCTTCTAAATAGCATGAAACATGAGCTATCAGGGCCTCTGGAATTGCTGTTTAACTGTAGCCTCCAAACAGGCTTAGTGCTTCATGAATGGAGAAAGGCAGCAGTCATCCCTTTGCACATACTTGGGCCATCTACAGACACTGCAAACTACAGACCCATAACTCTCACTGGTCTTATATGCAAAGCCATGGAAAGAGTTATCGTGGAGATGATCAATAGAGATATAGTAAACCTCCACTAGACCCAACCCAGTTTGGTTTCATGAAGAGCAGATCATGCCTACTCAACCTGGTGGACTTCTTTGAGAAGGTCACAAAAGCAATGGATGAGGGCAGAATCGTTCACACTACCTATTACCTATCTTGACCTGGTCAAGGCATTGACACAATACCCCACTCGGGCATTGTTGATTAACTCGACAGGTTGGGTACAAACCTGTAGGTCACCTGGTGTATAGCCAACTGGCTCACAGACAGGACCCAGGAAGTTAGAACTGGGGAGTCCACCTCTACAAAGAGGCCAGTCATAAGTGGAGTCCCTCAGGGATCGGTCCTTGGACCGCTCCTTTTTGGCATTTACTTCTCAGAAGTCAAGGCCAGTGTCAGTGGTCTCTGGCTGACTAAATTTGCAGATACTTGCAAATTAGGAGCCATCATTGAATCTCACACTGGCAGAAATGTTCTCCAGGAGGGGCTGACACACAACTGGTGTCAGAGTCATGGACTAAAACTAAATGCCAAGAAATGCATAATAGTATCCTTTTGGAAGTCATCCATTCCTGGTAACTATCATATTGACAGTATGGCCCTTAGAGTTGACAGAGTAGTCAGGGACTTGGGGACACACACAGATAGTAGTCTAGCATTTGGTCATTACGTGTCTACAGTGGTGAGGAAATCCTTCTATGTTGAGCAACTTATAAACAAAGGTATGGCATCTAAGTCCAAGGAAGTCATTGTTCCACTGTTATCGGCATTCATCAGACCTATCATTGAGTACAATGCCCCCTTTATGTACCTAACCAGGCATATCCAACAACTGGAAAGCCCACAGAAGTTCCTCACTAAAAGAATGCAGGGCATAAGTAATATGTCCTATACAGACCACCTCAAGGCCCTATGCCTGTATTCAGTCTCCTACAGGCTTTTGAGGGGAGATCTATGCCTGGCATACAAGACATTGTCAGACCCCACTGTGATGGGGTCTATATCAGCATATTGAATGCTGAAAACGCCAAATGCAATTTCTTCGAACTGAAATGTTCGAAATCTCAAGAGCGAACTGACGGAACATCGACTTCTTTCCCAGGGAAAGAAATCGGTGTTCCATGCAAAACAAAAAAATTGATACTTTAAACACTGACAGAAGTGGTGGACGTCATCCCCCACACCCCCCTACTTTAATATACCACCTCCAAGACTGCACCACAGTGGATGAAATAGCAAACTCCGATGACGGCCCACCGATTTCTTTCCCTGGGAAAGAAATCAATGTTCCGTTAGTTCGATCTTCTGAGATTTTGAACATTTCAGTTCGATGAAATTAAATTCGGCGTTTTCAATATTCAAAATGCTGATAGGAACCCCTCTGAATGGACCTCCTGCATATCTACAAAACAGTACCACAATTACCCATTCTAAAGACTTAAACCTTGCATGTGATATAAATAGGACCTTCTGGAGAGATAGGTATGTATCCCAGAGACTACCCCATCTATGGAACAGGTTCCCTATCCATGTGAAGCAGTGTTCCTCCCTAAACCAATTCAAGTGCAGCTTGGACAATTGGATGGGAAACTGGTTTGGCACCTATGTGTTTGATGCAAACAGGTAACCTATAAATGGTTTATCTCTCAGGCCAATGCTTACACTTATCAAAAGTATCAGAACTCTTCAGAGATGTGGGATGCATGGCTGGGCTTATAAAGGCCCTTGTAGTCATTAGCCAAGTAAACACCTATGAACCTATAAATCAGGTGCTCTTAAAACACTTCTGTTGGAAGGATCAGCTTCTCACTTAACTCGTGCCCTCTTCCCCTCCCATATTAATTCTTCAGCTCTTCATTAACAATTGTCCAGGTCTCCTCTGGTTACTAAACATATGGCTAAGTTGCATATAAAACTATATTTTCACTGCTTGCCTTAGTATTTATAGAGTTTCCAGTTTCTCAAGTTTCTTTTTACTGTCTTCCCACATATTCTTAGCTGCCATAACAATAACCTTTTAATCTCTACTACTAAATAATTAATCTTAGTGTTCCCTTAAATATGGGTATTGCTGAACCAGTTTGTGTACAAGTACAAAATTTATAGCTATAGCCTTTGATCTGATGTTGTCCACTTCATTCTGTTAACCTGTGGGAATACAGTTCCAAGGCTTGGAACTGACAGGCCGCCGCCTTCTAGCTAGAGACTCCTGACTTGAGCTCCTCCTCCCTGTCCATAATGCCCTGCTGCCCCCCAGTACCTCCGATTTCTTTTGCCGCTGTTAGTTTGTATAGAGTTTCTTGTGTTGAGCTTCTCTGTGAGGTTTTTGATTTCTTTCCCTACCTGCTTCTTTTCTGTTCATCTAGTTTTCCTGTCTAGTTTTTCGTGTTCCTGTCCATCAGGCCTTAACAAAAAAACAAAAAAATAATTATCTTTTCTCCTGTTCTGCCTTTTCTTTTCCTTTCTCTTTCCTCGTGGCTGATCAAAAGCCATTAGGGTTTAAGAAGTGCACTTCCTGCTTCCTGTGGACAGAAAATCCTGCCCATGGTGTGTGTGTGTGTGTGTGTGTACTGTTTGGGTCCTCAAGTTGGTTGTGAGGTTTGCAGGGCTTTTCATTCTCAAGCTCTGGCAGACAGGAGGAGTAAACTAATTTTAAAGGGGTAACTTCTTCCCCACCTCAGAGATACCTTCTACATCAGGGGCTCAACCTCCTTCAAGAAAGCCCAGGAGTCCATGAGACTGTCTCCTGTGTGGTCTTAGAACTGCCCAGGAAGAGGGCAAAGGCTTCGGAACCAACTCGCTCTGGTCCGAGCTCAGTGATCACTACCTCTCCTCTGCCCCATTCATTCTCTGTTGCTGCGGGGCTGAGTGCTGCTCCCACAACATTGGCTGCTATAGTGTCAGCTCCATGGTCTTCTTTGTCTGTCCATACTAGGTCTCCATCCCGTTCCACACAGAGATCCTCAGGACCCCCTTCCGGTACTACTACTCAGTCTTCCAAAAGTTTGTCCACTGAAGATGTTGGCAAGCTCATTAGGCAATTTTTCAAGACAGATCCAGATGCAGCTTGTGTCGGCTCCATCCGCATCTGGATCCGTGAGGGCTTCCCCATTCCAACCCATAGCTCCTTCTGAGATTCGACCCCTGGTTTCAGACTTGTCAGTTCCATTGAGTCCTGGTTCCTGGATGTAGCAGCTGATAGATCTCTTCTTCGCCTCCATTCTCCCCAACTTGCTCGATATTAGCTGCTTTAGATTGGAATGCGTCTCTGAGGCATAGCATTGAGGTCTGTTCCGGGATGGGGGGGGGGTTTGACCTAGACTCCAAAGCTTTTGGAGACTTCTCTTTCCCTTGGGCCCTTGGCTTTTGACAGCTTGGCTCTGACCCCTCTTGGAGCAGGTAGTCAGTTCTCTCCTGGAGGTGTCTGCTCCAGTAGTGACAGCTCCAGGTGGTTTGGAGTCCTTCCGCATCCATGTTTGTGGAGAGGGTCCTTTCCATTCCTAGGAGATATTTGCACTTATCTTGACAGATCTTCCCCCGCCTCATACTGGACCTGTGCCCTGAGACTTCTGAGCTGCCACATGGACAGCCGGTCCCAGACAGCCCCCACACCATTCCCTCAGTGGATCCCCAAGCGTCTAAAGACACCTCCCCGGAGTGTCCTTCTAAGGATATCCCTTGGAAGAGAACCGTATAAAAGGAGGCAAATGGATTCCCCTGTGGAATCCCTCACTACAGGTACCGATTTCGAGGAATGCGAAGGACTTCCCAGATCACCACCCAATGAGGTCTCCTTTGGAGACATCCTTGAAATCCTTTGGCAGAAGTGTGGTTGGTGTGGCCAAAACTCTTCCCTCGGAGGAATCTGTACTGTGGGAGGCTTTCAGGGCCTGCCCATCTACTACCTGGGGTGTCTCCCCCCCCCCCCAGCTGACCCACTCATCCAGCTAGTGTCGTTGAGCGCCTGGAAGGCGATGGATACAGTGGAACCAATTCCCAAACGTGCCAACAAAATTTTGAGTGCTGTGTCTGACAAAGCTTTCTGGACTAAAGGAATCCCTCTGGATGCCATGGTTATGGAGGCAGTCACCAAGAAGGAGCTGGCTCAGGAAAGCTCCACTATCCACCCCCCCCCACCCCCCGCGAATAGAGATTCCCAGGTGTTGGACTGTTTTGGCAAAAGAGCCTATTGCCTCATCTACCATTGCACTTAGGGCATTGAACTATGTGTCTCTCTTTACCCGGGTACAAAGTGACTTAGTCTAAGAACTTTCTAGCTTTGTCCCAGGGTCCATGCCTACCAAGGAACAGGAGTCCTTTTCCTCTAGGCTGGCCACCTTACTGTCCTTAACCAATGCGTCCATGAGGCTTCTCTCTCACTGCTGAGGATCCCTCAAGGGTGGCCAATTCCGGCATTACCAAACAGTCCCATACCTGGATGAGGCTGTGCAATTAGAGCCTTTCAAACAGTCCTTTATTAATGCCCCCTTTGGCACCACATTATTTAGGCCCATGGTATGTGACACATTAACCCAGAGTGAGAAAGATGGTAAGAACCTTGTCTGCTGTTGGGATCCATTTTTTTATTCCACAATGGATCTTCTTCATGAACCAGCAAGGAAGTAAGAAGACATGGTTGTGGAAGTCGCAGGGTCCTTTCCAGGACATGCAAGGAGACGTTTCCCTTAGAGGCAGAGGAGGATATTGTCATAATGGGAGATGCTACCTGCATAGCCGAGAGAGTCTGCACTTTCAAGAGTTGCTGGAACCTGCACCAGATGAGCCTTTCCAGCAATCCTGAACTGTTGCCCAACTGCTATCCTCTGGAAGCAGTTGGGGGGATGGTTTTCTTTGCATCCAGAAGCCTGGGAGGCTATCACAGATGACAGATGGGTTCTAAGGATCATATCCAGAGGATGCTTTATTCCCTTTCCTGACGTTCCCAAACAAAAATGTTGCCTCCCCAGTGTTGCATCCAGTCATAGGGAGGCCGCAGCCCAGGAAATAAGGAAGTTACTGCAAAAAAATTTCATCCAAAAGGTCCCCCCTGATCAAGTTGGTTTGGGTGTTTACTCCAAATTCTTTTTAGTACCCAAAAAAGAAGGGGAATTGTGACCTATCTGACATCTGAGCATGTTGAAGCACACAAGTTCAGAATCCTCACAGTTCAATCTATCTTGCCTCTCATAAAGATGGCTGATTGGATGTGCAGTGTAGACCTCAAGGATGCATACTATCATATCAAAATGGACAGGTGCTCCAGACCTTTTCTGCATTTCAGGCTCAGAGCCAGTCACTACCAGTTCTTGGTGCTTCTGTTTGGTCTTACCACAGCCCCCAGGGTGCTCACCAAATGTCTAGCAGTAGTTGCAGCTCATCTCTGACTGCAAGGTTATCAGATATTTCCATATCTGGACGACTGGCTTCTGACTGCCCCAACAGGCATCTGCTAATTCAGGCCAGTGATTACTTCCTCAGCTTAGTTTCAACCCTGGGGATAATCATCAACTTAGTCAGTTGGTTCCAGTACAAGCCATAGATTTCATAGCGGCCTGTTTAGACACAAGGACATCCTATGCTTACCTTACAATGGACAGGGTATCAAATCTAAAGTTTCACATCACCTAGATTTTGACCGCTCTAATACCCCTGGCCTCTCTAGTTCTCCGGGCGTTAGGGTGCATGGCAGCAACCATAGCTCTCCTTCCAGTGGCACACTTCCACATGCGAATAATTTAATAGACTTTGGCATTACAATGGTCACTTCTTGGGAATCTATTGAATCTTCCCATCAACCTGTCTCGTGTGTGCAAGGAATCTCTACTTTGGTGGATTCACTCCCTGGAAATCACTCAAGGATGCCTATTCGTTCTTCCCTCCCCAGTCACCACATTGACCACAGATGCCTCCCAGTTGAGGTGGGGGAGAGGGGCATTTTCCTGGCCGGACAGTCCAAGGCATGTGGACATCCCTGGAGACCAAATTGCATGTCTGTGTTCTTGAGATGAGAGTGGATGTTCGTGTTTCACTGTTGCAGTCATTACACTTGGGTTATCCTGCTGGCAGGCTACCCGCAGTCTGCCTGAATTCCAAAGTCCTGGTCCGACGTCGGTTGCTGTCGCCTCTTCCCTGACGTCAGTGTGCCAGGGGTATAAATGATGCAGCCGACGCCATTTTCTTCAGTCTTTCTTGCTGTGCGGTGCCCAAAGCAAAAGCAGTTCGCAAGTGCCAATCGGCCGACTCCTGAGATTTTCAAATCCGAATTTCAGATCCGAAGTCTTCATTAAAGCTAAGTACCCCATTGGGGAAACTTTTTTCTTGCTCCAGACCAATGCCAGAAAAAGTTAACAATTGTATTTCTTGTGGGAAGCAAATACCTCATAAGGATTTTCATTCTTACTGTATTCCTTGCCTAGGCCCTGACCACGATGTTGCTAGCTGTCTGTTTTGTGCTAGATTTAACCAATGCACTATTAAGCGTCGGTACGATTTTGCCTTTCATTACTTTGGCCGAAGCTTTAATTATATAATACACCAAATAATGTAAAAAAATACCCAGTGGATATTACACTTGTAAAATAAAAACACAACGACCATCCAAGTATTCCGAAATGTTTTAATCCACACACTAAGCCCTTTCACCATCAACACATGGCATCATCAGAGTGAATGGAATCAATTGTTCCCTTACTTTTATACATAATGTTAAAACAATGCTCTAAATGGCCAACATCATAATTACCTTGTTCTTAAAGAAGCATATGTCAGACTGTTACAGCTCGTGCACTTATACAAACTGTCTTTGTGAAACATATACATTTCTACAAAATTCTTACTAATGAAAATGTTATGCATATACATACATATTTTTCATTAGTAAGAATTTTGTAGAAATGTATATGTTTAACAAAGACAGTTTGTATAAGTGCACGAGCTGTATGTAACAGTCTGACATGCGCTTCTTTAAGAACAAGGTAATTATGGTGTTGGCTAATTAGAGCATTGTTTTAACATTATGTATAAAAGTAAGGGAACAATTGATTCCATTCACTCTGATGATGCCATGTGTTGATGGTGAAAGTGCTTAGTGTGTGGATTAAAACGTTTCGGAATACTTGGATGGTCGTTGTGTTTTTATTTAATTATATAATGCCGTTAGAACAGCCGATGACCGGAGTTTATAAAAAGCGCAAGGAAAAGGACAGGCATCCGAGGTCCAAAACCGATGACGAGGCCTCCGCTAGGCCAGTCGCCGCTTCTCAGTGAGGTGCTTTCGCAGCCCATGATGCCCACTACCTCAGAGCCACAGGCCGCTTCCGACTCCCACGTGGAGCCGACTAGGCTTCTGGATACTCAAGGTATTGGACACTCTGAAACTATTCCCTCAGATGGGTCTGGAGCCGCTGAGCAGGCATCGGCTTCTGAGGGTGTTTTCAGACCTACACAGTTAAATGTAAAGCCAACCTCAGCTTCAAAGGCAAAGACTAAAGCAGCTCTAAAGGCAAAGAAACAAGTACAGCATTCACCTGCACAGACTTCCATGCCTAAGAAACAGATGTTTAAAATGGCCGTAGACCTAATTACTTTGATCAGGGGTTCCCATCCCCCTCCTGATGAGGCCTAGGCAAGAGACGATATGAATCTTCAGATCAGGTTTCACTATCAACACATGGCATCATCAGAGTGAATGGAATCAATTGTTCCCTTACTTTTATACATAATGTTAAAACAATGCTCTAATTGGCCAACACCATAATTACCTTGTCATATCAGCAATATTTAATGTCACTGACTCCTCTTCTGAACAGGGATACTCCCTTCCTCCCTATGAGGATTCTGATGCTGAAGAGTCTATTCCTTCAGCCTCTCCTCCTGAGGATTAATCTTTTGGGGAAACACTTCATACCATGAGGGAGCACTTTCACTAGGAGAGCCAAGATTACTCAGAATCTAAGAAAAGGCTCAGAGACTTTCTTTTACTACCTCAGCACAGACCTCTTGCTATTCCACCTGTTCTAGACATAGTAGATGAGGTATTTGCAGAGTCTAGTCTGTCTCCTGACACTGTTTACCCCCTGCACCGGTTAAGCCAGACAGATACTACAGGGTTCCAGATTCCCACAAATTTCTATATAAAAACCCTGCTGCTGACCCAGAAACTATATCTCAGGGTCCCAAAGGGGTCAAGGCTTCCACTGCGAAAAACCCTGTCCCCTCTGATAGGGATTCTAGGGCACTGGACAGATGGGGGAAAAAAGTTTACACTTCTGCTACCTTGGCTGTAAGGGCTTTAAATTGTCAGTTTCATATGCTTAAATATCAGCAATATTTAATGTCGCTGCTAAAACAGAAAATGACAAATTCTGAATGTCCAGATAAGGAAATGCAGGATTTATTGCATGCAGCTGAACAAGTGGGAAAGCATACTTTGCAATGTGGTTTTGATTCACTGGAGGCCTCTTGCAGGTCTGCTGTTACGAGTACTGTCATTAGAAGGCATGCTTGGTTAAAGGAACAAAATCTGCCTGATCATGTTAAAGCAAAATTATTGGATGCTCCTTTAAAACATGATACTCTGTTTGGTGTTAAGGCAGAAGAGTTGAAGAAAATGGAGGATAAAGCGAAATCTGTGCAGACAGTTAAGGATTTCTTACAGGTACAACCACCTAGATTTAGCAGGAACTGGCCTTCAAAGAATTGGTCCTTTCCAGTGTCAGGCCACAAAGAGACAGATACAGGCACCCTAGAGGCAGATCCCAGCCCCAAGGCTCATACAGACCTAAACAATGGGGTGCTTCTACCTCCAAAAGCGGAGAAGAGAAATCACAGCCATATAAAAAAGTCCCAATGACTTTCCTCTGCCAATACCAAGCACTTACTTTTGGCAGCCCCCTTAGGGAGAACTAGCACTTTTTTCACAAAATTGGCATATCACCCAGGAGAAATGGGTCTTGAATATAGTGTCCCAGGGCTACAGGTTCCACTTTCACACCCTGCCAAAGGCAAAAGGTATGCCAGACCTGCCACAAAATCAATGGGCAGAGGCACAAAAACAAGTTACATCCCTCATGGACATGAGGGCCATTCAGCGAGTACCACAGCAAGAGCAGGGACAAGGAATTTACTCGACAATTCCTGGTACCCAGAAAGGACAAAGCCTGGAGACCAATACTGGACCTATCTATTCTAAACACTTTTCTGGACGTTCCAAAATTGAAAATGTTGACTGCAGCAGCTTCTGCCCATGCTGGGCAAGAAGGCTTGGCTTGTAACTTTGGACCTAAAAGAGGCATACCTGCATGTCCCAATCAGACAATGTTGCAAACGATTCCTCAGATTCATAGCTGGATCAATGCACTACCAATTCTCTGCACTGCCCTTTGGCTTATCTACTGCGCCCAGGGTCTTCACAAAATGCCTGGCACCAGTAATTGCTTTCTGCAGACAAAGGGGAATTCAAATATACCCGTACTTGGACGATTGCCTTATTCAAGCAGAGAACAAAGACATTCTACTGAGGCATCTGGCGTTTGTAAAAAGATTACTAATTTGCGTTGGGTACACGGTAAACGAAAATAAATCAAAACTAGTACCCCCTCAAGAGATAATATTCCTGGGTGCAAGCTTAAATACAACTGCCCAGATGGCTTATCTCACGCCAGACAAACAAAGGCAACTGACTTCTTACTTCGAAATGTTGGCAACAAAGACCCAGTTATCTGCAAGAAAAATTCTGCAGGCTTTGGGCTTTATGGCATCCTGCATTCTACTAATTCCATATGCAAGATGCATATGAGGAAACTACAATGGTATCGAAAAAGTGTTTGGACTCAACATTGCCACAGCCTGGAAACATTAATTACCCTCATTCCCTGCCTGCAACAGGAGTTTCGATGGTGGGCACAGGCCTGTCACCACAGCAAGGGACAGCCATTCACTCTACCCACGGCCAGGCAGACACTAACAGATGCATCAGATTATGCCTGGGGGGCCCACATGGCAGGAAAATGTATTCAGGGAACATGGCCAGAAAGCCAAATGCAACTTCATATCAATCAAAAAGAGATGCTAGCTGTTCAGAATGCCCTGACAACCTTCAAGGATCTGCTTCATCCAGGGCAACTGCTGGTAAAGACGGACAATACAACAGTCATGTGGTACATAAACAAGCAGGGAGGCACACATTCCTACCCCCTGTGCAGACAAGCCATGACTTTGTGGAACACAGCATTGACTTATCAAGTACACCTGCAAGCACAATTCCTGCCAGGAAAGACAAATACTCTGGCAGACGAACTAAGCAGAAATCTCAAGGATCCTCACAAGTAGAAACTAGATCCACAAATCTTCAGCGTGATAACAAGGAAATGGGGATGCCCAGACATAGATCTATTTGCCTCCCTGCACAACTGCCAACTACAGAGATTCTGCACAAGGATTTATCACAAACAAGCATGAAAAGTGGATGCCCTATCATTCAGCTGGAAAACCCTTACAGTTTATGCCTTTCCTCCCCAAGGTACTCCTAAAGGTCAGACGAGAAGCCAAAAATTATACTGATTGCCCCAGACTGGCCACGCCAGCACTGGTACCCAATCTTAAAGAGCTTGTCTCAAGGCCCAGCCTGGACATTACCCCAAATTCCTCATTTGCTGACCCAACAAAACAATCAGATCCTGCACAGCCAACTCAGTACCCTAAATCTGGCTACATGGCTGATGATGTAACCATTCAGAACACACCTCTTTCTAAAGCAGTTATGGATGTTATTTTGGAGGCCAGGAGGCCCAGCACCAAAAAATGTTATACAGAAAAATGGAAGAGATTCTGTGCTTGGAACTAGGCACAAGGAATGGACACGCTTGTACCAAATATTCCTCAGATTTTACAATACCTAACTGAGATGCTGGTCAAAGGCCTATCCTTCTCATCAATTAAGATCCATGCCTCAGCCATTTCAGCTCATTACAATATGGATCCACCTATTTTTTTACATCCACTGCTAAGGCAGAACCTCAGAGGGGCCAAAAACATAACGCCTCCAAGGAGAGCTCCATCACGTGCATGGGACCTCAATTTTGTCTTCGAAAAGCTCACGCTGCCTCCTTTTGAGCCAGCCAATACAGCAGAGATAAAATACTTATGGAAAACAGCTCTGCTCCTAGCAATAACCTCAGCAAGAAGAGTCTCAGAGTTACAGGCACTATTGGCTGTGGAACCTTTTATTATTTTCCATCCGGACAGGGATTCTCCAAGGACAAACCCAACATTTATGCCTAAGGTAGTGTCCAATGTGGCTCTTAACCAAACCATTCATTTGCCTACCTTTTATCCAAACCCACAGAATAAGGGGGAGAGACTTACATTCTTTGGACATGCACAGACAGCTATGCTTCTACTTGGACAAAACTAAAGCCTTCAGAAAGACTGAGCAACTCTTAGTGGCATATGCTGCAGGATTGCAAGGAAAAGCTATTTCAAAGCAGACTATTTCAAAATGGATAGGCCACTGCATTCGTTTCTGCTATTCACAACATGGCAAATCAGTGCCTAAGGGCATTAGGCCACATTCAACCAGAGCAACAGCCACTTCAGCAGCCTTCCTCAGAGTACCACCAACCAAGGACATTTTGGAGGCTGCAACTTGGACTTCAGTGCACACTTTTACAAAGCACTACCACTTACCTCTTTACTCTAAATCCAGAGCAGGCTTCGCCACTGCAGTTCTGCAGGACCTCATAGCCACTCCTAATTCTATCTAGGCCCAGCCACCCAACCTCAGCTTTGGGATTCAACCCAAGTGTAATGACTGCAACAATGAAACACGATGAACATAGCACAGTTGTGTACCTACCATAAATGTAAATGTTAGAGTGTATTCACTGTTGCAGTCCAGGTTACCCTCCCTCCATCCCCCTTTCATTGCTGGGACTTATCTGTACTTCTCTATTCTATACAACCTATGTGGTGTAGTTGCTTGTACATGAAGGTAATGTTTATGTTAGTGCATGCTTTTTTATGAGCAGAATTTTTAGATTACTCTTTTGTGGGGGCACCTGACATCTGGGGCAAGAAAAACTGAAGAAAATGGTGTCTGCTGCATCTTTTATACCCCTGGCGCACTGACATCAGGGAAGAGGTGACAGCAACTGACGCCAGACCACGACTTTGGAATTCAGGCCGACTGCGGGTAGCCTGCCAGCAGGATAACCCAAGTGTAATGACTGCAACAGTGAATACACTCGAACATCTACATTTATGGTAGGTACACAACTGTACTTTCTGCTAGCATTGCAGGAACTAGACAGCTTTCTTCCTCAGGGGACTATTGCAATCCAAATGGACAACATATCAGTGGTTTGGTATATCAACAAACAGGGAGGGACCAGCTCTTAACACCTATGTCGAGAAACGATGAGTGTGATAGTGGGCGATTTCTACCAACCGCTTTCTTTTAGCAACGCACATTGCGGGGGAGTCCAACATTTTAGCCAACAGGCTCAACTGAGTGTTACTGATGCCTCAAGTTGTCCCTGAATCAGTCCATGGCAGACATGATCTTCCAGAAATGGGGCCATCCTTGCTGCGATCTCTTTGCTTCCCCTTTCAACAACAAATACAGCAGGTATTTTGCCTTGATCCCTCCTCAGGGACAGTCCCCCAAGGACACTCTTGTTCATTCTTGGCCCTCTGTTCTGCTGTTTTTCTCCCTCTTCCGTTGATTCCCAAGTTCCTACAGAAAGCTCTCAAGTTGTGAAGCAAAGTAATCCTCATTGCTCCTTTTTGGCCTCGACAAACCTAGTTTCACCTTTCTTGGGTCTCCCTTGGCTTGCCCCCCCAATGAAGTTGGATCCAAGTCCAAATCTGCTGTCTCCTCCATTAGAGCATCCACATTTGGACATTCAGGGCCTGAAACTAACCCCATAGTTTCTCCACTTTGATGATGGGCTTAGCTCTCCCAGGTTTTCTTTCCCCATTTGAGAATGATTGATTTCATCCCATAGGGCTTCCACACACAAAATTAACAAGAACAAGTGGAAGAGTTTTTTTTTTTTTGGGGGGGGGGGGGGTTACTTGTTTTTTGTTTTTTTGTTTTTTTTGGGGGGGGGTTGTTTTGGGGGCTGAACAAAGACAGCTCCTTTTACAGAACCAGTCATGTTAGACTTTTGGCTTCCCTTTTCAAGGATGGTGCTAGCTACTCTAGTGTCAAAGTTCAACTAGCTGCTATTTCCAGCTTTCACTTTGGTTTTAAGTCCTAATCTCTTTCTTCAAAATTGTATAAAGCCTTTCTCAGGGGCACTTTTCTGCTCCGGCCACCAGTCAAAGATCCTACTCCCCCGTGAGATCTTACTATGATTCTGCAAGCTTTAGTCCATCCCCCTTTTGAACCCTCAGCCACTGTGGATTTGAAATTTCTTTTTTGGAAGACCCTGTTTCGAGTAGCCATTACTTTGGCCAGGAGAGTGTCTGAGCTCTAAGCCCATATTTCCGTAAAGACAATGCAACCATACATACCATCCTTCCTTTTTTTACACAAGGTGGCTAAAGAGAGTAACATTAATTGGTCTCCCAGTCTTTTTCCTGGGTATCAAAACAAGGGTGAGTACACTACATCTGCTTGATGTTCACAAGCCGCTTCATTTTTATATCCATAAAACAGAGTCCTTCAGGAAGTGTGACCAGCTGTTTGTTTCCTTTTTGTGTGCTAGGAAAGGTAGAGTGGTTAACAAAGTTACATTGGTAGGATGGTTGAAAGACTGTATTACATTTATTTATTTTTTTTAAGTTATTCCTTTACAAGGTCCAGTAAGGGCTCATTCTGCATGGTCCATGGCCATGTCTCAGGATTTTTGGTCTAGTGTTTCTGTTGACATTTGTGCTGCTGCTAGTTTATCAAACCCCATATACTGTCATTATGCATTACAAATTTGACATAATATCCAAGAGTAGAAGTGTCTTTGGTTCTGCTGTACACTGGAATATCCTTCCTTGATGGCTACCCTGGATTGTAGTATCTGGGGACTCTGTCCCACAGGTTAATGGAATGAAGTCGACAATATCAGGTAAAGAAGTTATGTTCTTAACATAACTTTCCATCTGTGTTGCCCATATTCATTCCATTAACTTTCCAGCCCCCCTTCTCTGTATCCAGTTGTTCAGAAAGCCTAGTAGAAGTTACAAGGACTCTTTATTCCTTTGGTTGAATTCCTGATCCTTGTGTGAGATATATATATATATATATATATATATATATATATATATATATATATATAAATATAATACATACACACACTTGGTCTGCATGTTTTTTTGTGGTATAATTAATGCTTGGTAGCTGTTATGTTCTTGTTGACAAACTCTATCTGAGGTAATGTGTGGGAGTGGGGCATTGTAGGTAGGGAGGAGGAGTTCAAGTCAGGAGTCCCGAGGTAGAAGGTGGCCTGTCAACCATATCCCCACAGGATAATGGAATGAAGATGGACAACACAGATGGAGCAATATGGTGAGAACATAACTTCTTTTTTTATCTTTATTATTATATCCTTAAAAGATAAGAAACTGATTGATACTGTTCTACAACACTGATATGTCTTTTTCTGGGTTTATCTGGTACAGAAAAATGTCTACAAATAAAGCCAACTTTTCATGATTACCATACCAATTATATCCTTACATTTCTGAGTCCCTTATTCTTTGCCAGTGGCTGTATATATAAAGCACATAAAGGGGAAAGAGGACACCCCTGTCTTATTCCTCTGTTCAACACGCACTTTCAGGGAGGACTCCTCCCGTTTTAATTCTTCCATCCCAGCCTTCATGTGTCCTCCTAATTAAAGTTATTTTGTCAGTGAGTGCAAATGCTTTCATTGCTGTACTCATGAAATCCAAGCTTGCTATGTCATGTGCTTTCTTGCCATCAAGACCCACTTGTGCTAGAAGTCTAAATCTCAAGATGCACTCACCTGAAGCTCTCCTGAAAATGGAGAATGTCTACATCTGTGCTGTAATGGAGACCTGGTTTAAAGAGGCAGGAAGCATCCCTGCGCTACCAGGCTACAACTTATTCCATACCTTTCGCCCCCAGAATATGTCGGGAAGCTCCAAAGGCGGTGGTGTCTCTATTTTCTTAAAGGATCCGCACACCTCTAGACTGGTAGCCCAGCATAATGCATCCGAGATACTTCAGGTACAGCTAGCACTGGGTAAGACAGCGATACAATTAATAGCCTGCTACAGATCCCCAAACATGTCCCTAGACTCTCACTCCAACTTCCTAAGCACCTTGGAATTCGTCAAGGTCCAGCCTAATACTCTCATACTGGATGAATTCAACTACCCTTCCATCAGCTAGGAAAACTGTTCAAGTACCAATGTACAGGCCCAATGTTTTCTGGAATTTATCAATTCCATTGGCCTAGACCAGCTCATTCTGACCCCCACTAGAGGAAGCAATATCCTCGACCTGGTTGTTACCAACATGGGAGACCATTGCTCCACACCTATTGTCAGTTCCTCCCTGGTTAAATCTGACCACAAACTGATCACTGTGGAAATCTCCATCTCACCTGCACCCCCTCACTAAGGTGACCACCCTAAAAAACTTTTCTAAAGCTGACCTTGGGCTCCTGAAAACAGAGGTGGCTAACTTCTCTGCACCCATGCCAATGGAAAATAGCTGCCGAATCATACACCAATGCACTGTACGAGCATGTACACACATACGTGGCCCTTGCCATACCACATAGAACTAAGATACCCTCCTCCAAAAAAGGAAGCCAATTTGGTGGTCCCCAGCCATCAATAAACTCTACAATAGAAGAAAGAAATTGTTACAGAAAAAAATGAAGTCACAAGACTGGAAAACCTCCGTTATCAGTTCCAACAAAAAGCTGAGATCCCTTATCAAATCCTCTAAAGCCAGCTATGAAGGCAGAATTGCGTCTGATGCCAAAACAACCACAAAGCCTTTTATAGCTATATCAAAAATCTCAAAGGGCAACACCCAGATTTGCTCTGAGTTATTGCACAATGGCACCTCCTATACTGAGCCAACATACTGGCCGACAGATTCAGTGTCAGCTTTACCCTTCTCAGCCCCCAAGGGCCCTGTCACAATACCAGAAGAAAGCCTGGTACCCACCATTTCTGTGGCACAGGTAAAAGCTGCATTATCCAAAGCCAAGAATATAGCATCCATGGGACCTGATAATATTCCTGTCTGCATCCTACATGAGCTACAAAATGAACTGGCACCACATCTGTGCGCCCTGTTCAGTCACAGCCGTACCTCAGGCTATGTCCCTAACGAATGGCGCGCTGCTACAGTTGTACCGGTCCATAAAGGGGGAGCAACTACAGACCCTGGGACCTATCGCCTCCTTAGCCTGACGAGTCTGGTATGCAAAACTGTGGAGCGCATCATCATGGACCTGCTTAACAAAGATATAGGCAATCTCCAAACTCTTGACCCCACACAGTTTGCCTTTGTCCAGGGGAGATCCTGCCTGCTGAACCTGGTTGACTTCTTTGAGGCAATCACCAAGGCTGTGGATGAGGGTAAGGCAGTGCTTACAGCCTACCTCGACCTGGCCAAGGCCTTTGATACCATTCCCCTCTCAGGTGTTATTGATAAACTCACCAAACTATGCATCAATCCTTGAGGCTAGGTAGATTGCAAACTGGCTCACAGACGGGACCCACAGAGTGAAAGTTGCAGATTCCAAGTCACTGTCTATCAGTCACAAGTGGAGTCCCATAGGGCTCAGTCCTGGGCCCTCTCCTGTTGGGCATCTACTTCTCAGAAGTCCAGGCCAACACAGAAGGACTCTGGCTGACACAGTTTGCTGATGACTGCAAGCTAGGAGTCATTATCAACTCCCCAAGTGATGCAGATATCCTACAAAAGGGCCTCTCTGAGACCAGTGACTGGTGTTGGAACCATGGCCTGAAGCTTAATGCCAAAAAATGGGTTATCCCCTTTGGAAAAAACCTGGTTCCCACGAATTGCCACATTGATGGGAGCCCACTGAACACTGAAGGGGCCATAAGAGATCTGGGCACCCAGGTCAACAGCCACCTCACCTTCCACTACATTGCCACTGTGGTCAGAAAGTCTTTCTGCATGGCACATCTTTTAACCAAAAGTTTCGCATCCAGGAAGAAAGAGGTCATCATTCCTCTCTACTAAATCCTCATTAAATCAGTCATCGAATATAATGCCCCATTTGGCATTTACGTGACAAGACACCTTCAACAGCTGGAGAGGCCAGAAAAGCACCTCACAAAAAGGATCCTAGGCCTTAAACACGTCCTACATGGACAGACTCAAGAAACTTCAACTGTTCTCTCTGTTATCTACTTAGAGGTGATCTCTGCTTGACTTACAAAGCCATGTCTGATGCAGCCATACTTGAAATGGTACACCTAAAACATCCCAATCCCACCATGCCACAAACTCCAGAGATCACAGCCTCATTACCACAATTAACAGAACATGCTGGAGGGACAGGTTCGTCTCCCAAAGACTGCCCTTACTCTGGAATAAGCTTCCCATTCATGTCAGACAGAGCACCTCACTGGGCCTCTTCAAGAGAAATCTTGACAAGTAGCTGGGTAACAGAAAGTTCACTCCAGGGATCACTTCATTTGTTCCTCTTCTGGATATGGGCACTGTGAACCAACAGCAGGTGGCACGGTGCCTGGGCAATTTTTTTGGGCTAGGCTTGTAAAGGCTCCAAGGCCATTAGCCTAGTACACCGTTATGAACAACAGTGGTGTTTTCTTGCATTCTGCTTCCCTCTGGATCATCATTGTTTTAAAATGTTTGCTTCCCTCCACAAAGTCCACATTGATTCATATATTTCACATTTGGCAACACTTTTGCCATTCTTTTAGCTAGTGTAGACAAATACTTTATAATCGTGGTTTAAAATTGAAATGGGTCTATATGAAGATGGGTGTTTACTGTCTTTAGGTAATGGTCACAAAGCTATCTTCCAAGATGGTGGAGCTTCCCTGCCTTTTAAAACGCTATTAAAGAAAATCTTTAAGATCTTTCACTTTCTTTCCTCCTAACTTCCAAACTTTTCCACAAGAATACCTTCTGATGTCCTTCTATTCACATATTGCAGTGTTCTGTACAGATGAGTTTTCTCCTCTTTTTACCCAAACTTCCAGCCGGTATACAAAAGATTTCAGTCACTGTATGATGCATGGGATGTATGATGTGGCCAGCAGAACATGGGCCATAAATGTGACATCTGCGTGCACCAGACCTCAGATTCTCAAACTCAGAAAAATACCCCATTGGGGAACCTTCAAGTGTAAGTGCAGCCATCAAATACCACACAGACACCCACGATCTTTGCTTGTTTTGTTTGGGTAATTCGCATGACTACAAGGCTTGCCTTATCTGCCAGGCCTTTGTTCCCAAAACTTTATGTAGCTGACTCCACGTTCTCAATGTCTGCTTAGAGAACCAATGTCTTAAATAGTGCTAGGTATGGAGGGTTCTTATGACTAGACTGCCAAACTGCCAAAGAAGGCCGAGACTGCAAGGTCTGCTACTATTGCTGCGGCTCCACCATCTGCTCAGTCTGTGGCCAGCGGTCTGGTTGAACGTTCAAGCTTTTCCGTTCTGGATATAGTGGGTACCTCTTCGGAAGCCACACAATCCTGTGTGGAAGGCACATCCATGGAGGCTGTACGGACGTCTGTCTCCGCCGAGGGGGAACCTAGGGCTCTTGGCAGGACATCCGGATCCATCTCTCCCTTTGCACTCTGACCCTAGGCCTTCCTCTGTTCAGATGCCCGCTAGGCTGTCACTCAAAAAGGAGAAGAGGAAGCACGTTTTCCCTGCTACAGAAAGTCTACTGGATTGGCAGCCTTTCTCTCAAAGCCTATTTAATGCTTTCATGACCCTGTGGCCTACTGCACCTGGGACTTCCACCAATTCTGAGTCCTAGGCCTCAAGCCTCAGAACCCTCTTAGGTGGAAGAATACTACTCTGATTCTTCTTCTGAAGAATTTCTCTTGCACCTCGCAGCTCCCTCCCCCACTTGGAAATGGTTCCCCAGAGGAAGAATCTGTTGCAGATTCCCCAGCAGAAGATCTAACTTTTGGGGAAACTAGCTAAAATGAGGGAACATTTTATGTGGGAGTCAACTGTCATGACTGAGGTACAAAGAAGGTATGACCTCATCCAGATGGACTCACCTGCCCCTTACTGCTGTTTCCCCTTATGCTTCCAGCCTTTCTGGATGTTTTTTCATCATTATCATTGAATCCAGACTCCCAACCCCCCCAGCTCCACGCTGACCTGATAAGTTTTTTAAAGTCCCCCCTTCTGTCGGCTGCTCTAGTTAGGGGTCGCCACAGCAGATCAACCATTTGGGCCTTGAGCTAAGTTCTTTAAGATTGGGTACCAGTGCTGGCGTGGCCAGGCTAGAGCAATCAGGATCATCTGTGGTTTTTCTTGTCTGGCTTTTAGGAGTACCTTTGAAAGGAGAGGCAGTGGTGGGAAGGCATAAACTTTTAGGTTTTTCCAGCTGAACGAGAGAGCATCCACTTTCCATGCTTGTGTGTGGTAAGTCCTTGTGCAGAATTTTTATAGTTGGCAATTCAGTGGGGAGGCAAAAAGATCTATGTCTGGGCATCCCTATTCATGCATTACCCTGCTGAAGACTTGTGGATTCAATTTCCATTCGTGAGGGTCCATGATATTCTTGCTTAGGTAGTCTGCCAGAGTATTTTTCCTTCCTGGCAGGAATTGTGCTTGCAGATGAACTTGGTACGTTAGAGCTGTGTTCCACAAGGTCATGGCTTGCCTGCATAGGGGATAAGAATGAGTGTACCACATTACTGTGGTGTTGTCTGTCCTTAGTAGTAATTGTCCTGGATGCTGAAGGTCCTTGAAAGCTGTTAGGGCATTTTGAACAGCCAACATCTCTTTTTGATTGATGTGAAGATGCATTTGGTCTGTGGTCCACTTGCCCTGAATGCATTTTCTTGCCATGTGTGCTCCCCAGGCATAATCCGAAGCATCTGTTAGAGTCTGCCTGGCTGTGGGTAGAGTGAAAGGCTGACCCTTGTTGAGGTGACATGCCTGTGCCCACCATCGAAACTCCTGTTGCAGGCAGGGAATTATTGGAATTACTGCTTCTAAACTGTGAGTGTTGAGTCCAAACACTTTTTAGGTACCATTGTAATTTCCTCATATGCAGTCTGGCATATGGGACTAGTAGTATGCAGAATGCCGTGAATCCCAGGGACTGCAGAATTTTTCTTGCAGGGAGATGGGACTTCTTTGCCAGTAATTGAAAATATTGACTCAGTTGTCCTTGTTGTCTGGCGTGAGGTAAGCCATCTGGACCATTGTATTTAAGCTGGCACCCGGGAATGTTATCTGCTGTGAGGGCACTAGCTTTGACTTCTTTTCATTTACTGTGTACCCTAGAGAAATTAGCAACCTTTTTACAAACGCCAGATGTTTTAGAAGAATGTCTTTTGTCTCTGCTTGAATGAGGCATTCGTCCAGGTATGGATATATTTGAATTCCTTTTTGTCTGTAAAATGCGATTACTGGTGCCAGGCATTTTGTAAAGACCCTGGGTGCAGTAGATAAGCCAAAGGGCAGTGCAGAGAGTTGGTAGTGCATTGTACTAGCTTTGAATCTGAGGTATCTTCTGCAATTTTGTCTGATAGAGACATGCAAAACCAGATTGCAGAGTATGTTTTCCCACCTGTTCAATTGCATGCAATAAATCCTGCATTTCCTTATAGTCAGGGCCTTCTGAGCTTGCAAGCATTTTCTGTTTTAACTGAGCCATTAAGTATTGTTGATACTTAAGCATGTGAAACTGGCAATTTAAAGCCCTTACTGCTAAAGTTGCAGAGGTGTAAACTTTCTTCCCCCATCTATCCAGTGCTCTGGAATCTCTGTCAGAGGGGACTGGATTTTTTGCAATGGAAGCCATAACCCCTTTGGGACCCTGGGAAATAGTTTCTGGATCAGAAGAAGGGTTTTTATAAAGAAACTTGTGAGAGTCAGGGACTCTATAATACCTATCTGGCTTGGCTGGTGCAGGGGTTAAAGAATCCGGCGTTAAACTGGATTCAGAGAAGACATCATCCACAATATCTAACACAGGTGGGATAGCTAGGGGTCTGTGCTGAGGCAATAAAAGTAAGTCCCTGAGCCTTTTCTTGGATTCTGAGTACTCCTGACTTTCCCAATGGAAGTGCTCCCTCATGGTATGTAAGGTTTCCCCAAAAGAATAATTCTCAGGAAGAGAGGCTGAAGGGATGGATTCTTCAGCATCAGAGTCCTCATAGGGGGGTAGAGAGTATCCCTGGTCTGAAGAGGAATCCGAGGAAATGGAAACCTGATCAGAGGAATTATAATCTGTATCCTGCCTAGGCCTTTTTTCAGGAGGGGGATGGGAACCCCTGATTAGTGTAATGAGGTCTTCGGCCATTTTAAGCATCTGTTTCTTAGGCATGGAGGATTGTCCAGGAGAATGCTGTACTTGCTTCTTTGTCTTTAATGGTGTTTTTGTCTTGACTGTTGCTTTAATGGTAAGCTGTGAAGGTCTGAAGACACCCTCAGAAGCCGATGCCTGCTCAGCAGCTCCGGACCCATCTGAGGGGTTAGTTTTTGTCGGCCCAATACCTTGAGTTTACAGAGGCCTAGTTGTCCCCACATGGGAGTCGGAGGTGGCCTGTGGCTCTGAGGTAGCGGGTGTCAGGGGTTGCGAAAGCGCCTCACTGAGAACCGGCGACTGGCCTAGAAGAGGCTTCGTCGGTTTTGGACCTCTGATGCCTGTCCTTATCCTTGTCTCTGCGTTTTTAATAATTGCGGTCGTCGGTTGATCCGATGGCATAGTGTAATTGAATCTGCAGCCAAAGTAGTGCATAGCAAAATCAAAACGTCGTTTAATAGTGCGTTTGTTAAATCTAGCACAAAACCGACAACTAGTGACGTCGTGGTCAGGGCCTAGGCATGGAAATACAGTAAGAGTGGAAGTCCTTATGAGGTATTTGCTTCCCACAAGAAATACAATTATTAACTTTTTCTGACATCGGTCTGAGGCAAGAAAAAAGTTTATTTTATTTTGTTTGGATTGGTCTTGGTTTTATTCTTTTGTATTCAGCAAGAAAAAAGTTTCCCCAACGGGGTACTTAGCTTTATTGAAGACTTCGGATCTGGAATTCGAATTCGAAAATCTCAGGAGTCGGCCGACTGGCACTTGCGAACTGCTTTTGCTTCGGGCACCGCACAGCAAGAAAGACTGAAGAAAATGGCGTTGCATGCATCTTTTATACCCCTGGCGCACTGACATCAGGGAAGAAGCGACAGCAGCCGACGCCGGACCAAGACTTTGGAACACTGGTCGACTATGGGACGGCCTGACTGAAAACTGAAAACTGTACTTTTCCATTTCTTCCTGTCCTCTGCATCTTGCTCTGTCACACCAGCCACCTGCATGTCCTCTCTCACCTCATCCATAAACCTTATCTTAGGCCTTCCTCTTTTCCTGTTACCTGGCAGCTTCATCCTTAGCATCTTTTTCCCAATATGCTCTGCATCCCTCCTCAGCACATGTCCAAACCAACGTAATCTTGCCTCCCTAGCTTTGTCTCCAAACCTTCCAACCTGGGCTGACCCTCTAATATACTTATTCCTAATCCTGTCCATCCTCGTCACACCCAGTGCAAATCTTAACATCTTCAGCTCTGCCATGTCGAGCTCTGACTCCTGCCTTTTTGTCAATGCCACTGTCTCCAACCCATATAACATAGCTGGTCTAACCACCCTTTTGTAGACCTTCCCTTTCACTCTTACTGGTACTCGTCTGTCACAAATCTCTCCTGACACTCTCTTCCACCCACTCCATCCTGCCTGTATGCTCTTCTTCACCTCTCTTCCACACTCACCATTACTCTGAACTGTTGATCCCAAGTACTTAAACTCATCCACCTTCGCCACCTCTACTCCTTGCATCCTCACCATTCCTCTATCCTCCCTGTCATTCACACATATATATTCTTAGTCCTGCTGACTTTCATTCCTCTTCTCTCTAGAGCATATCTCCACCTCTCCAGGGTCTCCTCCACCTGTTCCCTACTCTCACTACAGATCACAATGACATCTGCAAACATCATAGTCCACGGGGACTCGTCTGATCTCGTCTGTCAACCTGTCCATCACCGTTGCAAATAAGAAAGGGCTCAGAGCTGATCCTTGATGTAATCCCACCTCCACCTTAAATGCATCCGTCACTCCCACCGCAGACCTCACTGCTGTCACACTACCCTCGTACATATCCTGTACCACTCTTACATACTTCTGACACTCCCGACTTCCTCATACAATACCGCAACTCCTCTCTAGGCACCCTGTCATATGCTTTCTCTAAATCCACAAAGACACAGTGCAACTCCTTCTGACCTTCTCTGTACTTCTCCATCAACACTCTCAGAGCAAACATCACATCTGTAGTGCTCTTTCCTGGCATGAAACCATACTGCTGATCATTGATCATCACCTCTTTTCTTAACCTAACTTCCACTACTCTTTCCCATAACTTCATGCTGTGACTGATCAGTTTAATCCCTCTGTAGTTACTACAGCTCTGCACATCACCCTTATTCTTAAAAAGCGGTACCAAGACACTTTTTCTCCATTCCTCAGGCATCCTCTCACTTTCCAAGATTTCATTCAACAATCTAGTTAAAAACTCCACTGCCATTTCACCTAAACACCTCCATGCTTCCACAGGTATGTCGTCTGGACCAACAGCCTTTCCATTCTTCATCCTCTTCATAGCTATCCTTACTTCCTCCTTGCTAATCCACTGCACTTTATGATTCACTATCCGCACATCATCCAACCTTCTCTCCCTCTCATTCTCTTCATTCATCAACCCCTCAAAGTACTCTTTCCATCAATACACACTCCTCGCTTGTGAGTACGTTTCCGTCATTATCCTTTATCACCCTTACCTGCTGCACATCTTTACTAGCTTGGTCCCTCTGTCTAGCCAGTCGGTATAGGTCTATTTCTCCCTCCTTAGTGTACAACCTTTTATACAACTCTTCATACACCTTATCCTTCGCCACCTCTCTTTTTGCCATGCACCTCATCTCCTTATACTCTTGTCTACTTTCTTCATCTCTTTGACAATCCCATTTCTTCTTCGCCAACCTCTTTCTCTGTATACTCTTTCTCTGTATACTCTCCTGTACTACTTCATTCCACCACCAGGTCTCCTTGTCCTCCTTCCTCTTTCCAGATGTCACACCAAGCACCTTTCTAGCCATCTCTCTTAATAGCTCTACTGTAGTTACCCAGCTATTCGGTAACTCTTCACTGCCACCCAGTCCCTGTCTTAACTCTACCCTGAACATCACCTCACAATTACCCTTTTTCAATTTCCACCATTTGATCCTTGGTGCTGCCCTCACACTCATCCTCCTCTTCTTGATCACCAGTGTCATCCTACAAACCACCATCCTGTGCTGCCTAACTACACTTTCCCCTGCCACCACTTTACAGTCTCCAATCTCCTTCAGACTGGCCCTTCTACATAAGATATAATCCACCTGTGTGCATCTTCCTCCACTCTTGTATGTCACCCTATGCTCCTCCCTCTTGTTAAAATACGTATTCATCACAGCCATGTCCATCCCTTTCGCAAAATCCACTACCATCTGACCTTCTGCATTCCTTTGCTTAACACCATACCTACCCATCATTTCCTCATCCCCTCTGTTCCCTTCACCAACATGCCCATTGAAATCTGCTCCAATCACCAGTCTCTCACCCTTGGGTACAGTCATCACCACTTCATCCAACTCCCTCCAAAATTTTTCTTTCTCATCCATCGCACACCCAACTTGTGGAGCATATGCACTAACAACATTCATCATTACACCATCAATTTCCAGCTTCATAAACATCACTTCATCCGACACGCTTTTCACCTCCAAAAAACTTAGCATACTGTTCCTTCAGGATAATGCCTACGCCATTTTTCCTCCCATCCACACCATGATAGAACAATTTGAAACCGCCTCTGATACACCTAGCCTTGCTCCCCTTCCATCTGGTCTCTTGCACACACAATATACCAACCTTCCTTAGGAGTCCCTGTGACAGCAACATTTCTAGTAAAAGGCCCAGCTGCAGACCCAGCCACCATTTCTATCTCCACTGACAAGGCTTCAAAACTGCTGCCTTCTACTACTACTACTACTCTTCCCTGCTGACAAGGACAGCAAAACCATGGAGCTTTTGAGGAAGATGTATACATCTGCAACTCTGGATTTAGAGCAGTCAGTTACCAGACAAATGTCTAAATATGCTTTATCCCTTTTGGAGAATATTTCCAAACAGCTGTCTGACTCCCGAGACTCAGCAGCCAAAGCTCAGCTGTGCTTCCTTGTTTCCCTAACTTCTCAGGTTACCAGGCACTCTATCAAGTGGAGCTTTGATGCTGCTGAGGCCTCAGCCAGGTCAGCAGCATCAGCATCTGTTGTAAGAAGGTACTACTGGTTACTCTTTCAGCCCCTACCAGATTATTTTAGGGCTAAGCTGGTAGATGCTTCTTTGGACAACTCAGCCCTATTTGGAGCAAAGGTTGTAGACTTGTTAAAGTCCTTGCAACAAAAAGGGAAAGAGATGCAAGATTTAAAGCATCTATTGGTATCCCCAATTCCAAAGTTTCAAAGAAATTATCCTTCGAAAACTCAGTTCATCTGAAAACACTCGAGGTCTGCTTCCTCATCTAGGCCCGGGAAAACCACCAGGAAGCAGTCTACTCCTGCTGGAGCTGCACCATCTACCAGCCAGGATGCCCTTTCAAGACAGGGCAGGTGTGTGACTACCTGCCAACCTTCATACCCCCACCCCCTCCCTTTGTCCATCTCTCCTTATGTCACTCACTGTCTTCAAGTGTGGAGACCCATCACTTCAGACAAGTGGGTTCTTTCAGTAATAGAACACAGGTACTTCATGACCTGGATCATTCCACCAAAGAGAGTGAGAGTTCCCTAGCCCCCAAAAGGATAACTTCCTCTCTTAAAACCAGCGCTAGACAGCCTTATGGCTCAGGGAACCATCCAGCCGGTCCCACAGTCTGCTGTGGGAAAAGGCTTTTTATCCAGGATTTTTCTAGTTCCAAGAAAGACTCACCCTGGCGGTGAATTCTAGACCTCTCACATCTGAACCTCTTACTTTATGTACCCACTTTCAGGATGCTTACATTGCCATCTCTCTTCCTGCTCCTCTTCCCTCAAGGGTTCATGGCCACCTTGGACATCAAGGATGCCTATTTCCTCATCCCCATAAGGCCCAGCTTCAGGAGGTACCTAAGGTTGTTCTCAGTGGCCTCCTCTCACTTTCAGTTCTCTGCCTTGCCCTTTGGATGTTCCACTGCACCCGGAGTCTTCACCAAATGTCTGGCACCAGTGATTGCCTTCTGCAGAACACTAGGGATCCAAATATTCCCATATTTGGACGACCTGCTCATTCAGGCAGACTGCAAATGGTCCCTCCTGTTACACTTACCAAAAACATTGCTCTCCTACAAGTCCATAGGGTTTCAGATCAGTTACCCAAAATCTCAACTGGACCCTTAACAAGACAGTCTTCCTGGGGTGCAGGATTCAGACAGACATCATAAAAGCCTACCTTCCTCCTTAAAAGGTGGAAAGCCTGGCAAATTATCTGCTTTTGGTTCTTCACACCAACGAAATGACTGCAAGGTAGTACCTCAGGCTTCTGGGCTACATGGCTTCCACTATACCTATGCTGCCTTTAGCAAAACTTTACATGAGGAAACTGCGGTGGTATCTCAGTTCTGTTTGGGAGCAGCATTCCCAATCCCTAGAGTACGGGGTGCCCCACCTCAAGCAGGAGATACATTGGTGGCTGAATCAGTTGAAGCTCAACCCAGGTGTTACACTCCAACCCTCTCAACCAAAACAGATTATGTACACAGACGCCTCAGACCTGAGTAATGTGACTCTGGGGCACCTAAAAGTGCAGGGAGTGTGGCCAGTACCACACAGGAAAGAATGAGAGAGAAATGAGGGAAATAACTACTGCCCCTGCAGGCCTTCCAAACCAGACTTCAACAAGGATCCCTGAAGCTGTTTACAGACGGTACCACAGTGCTGTGGTATGTCAACAAGCAAGGGGGATCCAAATCTTTCTTTTTTTGCAAAGTAGCTCTCCTGATGTGGGAACTGGCCACCAGTCCGGGAGTTACTCTACAGGGTGTTATACATACCTTCCCAATAGAACTCTCATGCAGATTCTCTCAGCAGCTCCATGACTGTGGCCCACGAATGGATGCTACACAGGGATGTCTTCCTGGACCTGGTCCACTGATGGGGTACACCTCAAATAGACCCGTTTGCCTCCACTATCAACAGGCAATTTCCCTCCTCCTGCACCAGACTGCCAAAACCACTGGCAATGGCAACAGATGCCTTTTCAATTTCATGGAAGGTGATGTTTCTGTATGCATCCCCCCTTCCCTGTTATTTCAGAAGGTCCTGCTGAAGATCTGGCAGGACAGACCAAAAATTTTGCTGGTGACTCCCTATTGGCCAAGACAGCATTGGTTCTCCCTCCTCCTGCAATTGTCCAAGGGCAATCTCCACAAGTTACCCCTCAGAGTGGACCTTCTCACACAGGACAAGGAACCCAAATCCACCCACAGTGGCAATCTCTTCACCTCACTGTGTGGGTGATAGGATTCTTATCCCTTTCAGATACCTTTACATCCTGCAGGAGAAGCTACTGGTGTCTTTTTTACCACTGTTTTATTGAAAGTGTGCTGACGTACTGCATTTCCACATGGTGTGCCAGCAGCTTGGAAGCAGACAGGAAGGATCATTAACTCTGTCCTGAAAATCATTGACTGCTCACTGTCATCTTTGGAGGAACTCTTCAGCTCTTACTGTCTCAGCAGGGAAACCAACATCTTGAAGGACCCTTCTCACCCTGGACATCACCTGTTTGAGCTGCTGCTGTCTGACGGATGGTTCAGGTCCATTCCATCTTGGACAAATAGACTTGAGAACAATTTTTTATCTCAGGGCCATGTGTGAACTGAACAATGGTAAATACTCACCGAGTACCGACAATAGCCATTTGCACTATAAGGTATATGTTTACATTCCTGTGCACCTTACTTTATTCTTTTCATGTGCAGTGTACCCAAGTGTTATAACTTAGTTGTTTATTGCATTGTATTATATTGTATTGTTTGGTATTGTATTGTATTCTCTTATTCATTCATGTTCGTTGTATGTAAATGCACTTCAGGAGGATTGCTGCAAATTTCATTGAAGTTGTGCAGTGACAATAAAGGGATCTTAACCTTTCTTTTTACAGCCCCCAGAGTGTTCACAAAGTGCTTAGCACCTTTGATAGCCTTTTGCAGGACTCTGGAAATATCTGTATTCCCCATCTAGACAATCTGCTTTTCCAAGCCTCTTAACCAGTGATCTTACTCCAACACCTCCATTTCACACTCCCCCTTCTCGTGCAATTGGGGTTCCCAGTCAGTTACAAAAAAAAAAAAAAAAAACTTCCTTTCTGCCCTCTCACAACCTAGTTTTCTTGGGCTGCTGATTGGATACTGGTAAAATGCAGTCCTTCTTGCCTCAGGAAAAGGTACAAAACCTTATAATTTACTTTCGATCCCTAATCTCCCTCCTAGATTGTTGAGCCAGAGAAGACACTTTCTTTAGCCAAGCTGCTTATTAGGAAAATTCAGTGGTGCTTGAAAAATGTCTGGTCCCAACATACACACACACAAACCTAGACACAAAGATCTCCCTCATGCCTTGTCTTAGGGAGACGCTGCAGGGGGTAATATAGGGGAACCTCCATTCCAGAACTGCCTTTCTAAGCACAGACTCCTGAGTCAAGGAATGTATGCAGTTCCCTTGGACAAGGATGGGGGAGGGGTGGTGGTGGTGCTTGGATGGTCATTCACAAGGTCTAGGGCCTTTGGCAGTGCAGCCATGGGAAAGAAAGCATCATCCTGAAAGAGGTGAGTGGTCTCTTTCAAGCTCTTCAGGTTTTGTCCCACATGTTCTTCGTGTTTCACTGTTGCAATCATTACATTTGGGTAATACTGCGGGCAGGTTGCCCTCAGTCGGCCTGAATTCCAAAGTCTTGGGTCCTACGTCAGCTGCTGTCACCCCTTCCCTGACATCAATTCGTCAGGGGTAAAAAAGGAGCCAACGCCATTTTCTTCAGTCTTTCTTGCCACGCCGTGCCCGAAGCAGAAGCAGTTTGCAAGTGCTGTTTGGCCGACTCCTGAGATTTTCGTGTTCGAATTTCAGATCTGAAGTCTTCAATAAAGCTAAGTACCCCGTTGGAGAAACTTTTTTCTTGCTCCAGACCGATGTCAGAAAAAGTAAATAATTGTATTTCTTGTGGAAAGCAAATACCTCATAAGGACTTTCATTCTTACTGTATTCCTTGCCTAGGCCCTGATCACAACGTTTGAGGTTGTCAGTTTTGTGCTAGATTTAACCAACGCACTATTAAGCATCAGTATGATTTTGCTTTAAACTGTTTTGGATGCCAGTTTAACTACCCAGAAATGTCATCAGATAGCCATCCGACTACCGGAGTTCACAAAAAACACAAAGAAAAGGAGAGAGATAAACAACCGAGGCCTAAAACTGGCAACGAAGCTTCTCCTAAGCCGGTCTCCGGTTCGCCAGTTCTCAGTGAGGTGCTTTCGCAGCCCCTGACGCCTTCTACCTTAGAGTCGCAGGCTGCTACTGACACCCGCATGGAGTCGGCCATGACACTGGAAACTCAAGGTATTGGAGACTCGGATACTATTCTCTCAGATGGGTTCGGAGCCGCTGAGCAGGCACCGGCTTCTGAGGGTGTATTCAGACCTAAACATCTTTACATTAAACCTACTTCAGCTTCAAAGGCAAAGACTAAAGCACCTTCTAAAGCAAAGAAACAAACTCAAGAGCCACGTGGGCAGGCCTCTATGCCCAAAAAACAGATGCTCAAAAAGGCCGAAGACTTGATTACCTTGATGAGGGGTTCCCATCCCCCTCCTGATAAGAGGCCTAGGCAAGAGACTGACTCTGAATCTTCAGATCAGATTCTTCTGATTCCTCTTCTGATCAGGAATATTCTTTTCCCCCCCATGAGGATTCAGATGCTGAAGGATCTATACCTTCAGCTTCTCCTCCTGAGGACTCTTCTTTTGGGGAAACCTTGCATACCATGAGGGAGAATTTCCTTTCCACTGGGATAGCCAAGATTTTTCAGAATCTAAAAAGAGGCTCAGAGATTTCCTTTTACTTCCTCAACACAGGCCTCTAGCCATTCCACCTGTGTTAGACATTGTAGATGTGTTTTCGGAGTCTTGTCTTACCCCTGACTCCTTACCTCCAGCTCCTGTTAAGCCTGATATATATTAAAGGGTTCCTGATTCTCATAAATTCCTTTTTAAAAACCCTGCTGAGACTATTTCTCAGGGTCCCAAAAGAGTTAAGGCTTCCACTGCAAAAAACCCTACCCCCCTCTGACAGAGATTCTAGGGCACTGGATAGATGGGGAAAAAAGGTTTACACATCTGCTACCTTGGCTATAAGGGGCTTAAATTGTCAATTTCATATGCTCAAATATCAGCAACATGTCATGGCATTGCTTAAACAGAAAATGTTGTTAAACCCTGAATGTGCAGAAAACAAAGAAATGCAGGATTTATTGCATGCAGCTGAACAAGTTGGAAAGCATACTTTGCAATGTGGTTTTGATTCTTTGGAGGCCTCCTGCAGGGCCGCAGTTACGAGTTCTGTAATTAGGAGGCATGCTTGGTTAAAGGAACAAAATCTGCCTTTTCAATTTCATGGAAGGTGATGTTTCTATATGCATCCCCCCTTTCACTGTTATTTCAGAATGTCCTGCTGAAGATCTGGTAGGACAGACCAAAAATTTTGCTGGTGACTCCCTATTGGCCAAGACAGCATTGGTTCTCCCTCCTCCTGCAATTGTCCAAGGGCAATCTCCACAAGTTACCCCTCAGAGTGGACCTTCTCACACAGGACAAGGAACCCAAATCCACCCACAGTGGCAATCTCTTCACCTCACTGTGTGGATGATAGGATTTTGATCCCTTTCAGATACCTTTACATCGAGGACATGCTCATTGTCCTGCAGGAGGCCAGGAACCCAGTACCAGGAGATCTTGTGTATCTAGGTGGAAAAGGTTCTCCATATGGTGTCTTGAATGGCAGTTGGATATGTTGCAAAGCGAAATTCCTCTAGTACTGTCCTACCTGTGTGAACTTTTCCAGACAGGGTTAGCATTCTCATCCATTAAGGCCCATTTGTCTGCCATTTCTGCATGCCTCACTTTGGACCCACCTTAGCTTCCAGATTGCCTGCAAAACGGTTCTTTAAGGGGGTACTTCATCTCAGGCCACCAAGGAAGCCCGTGTCCCCCTCCATGGGACCTGAACTATGTTTGCGAAGCTCACCCTTCTTCCATTCGAGCCAGCATTCAAAGCTTCCCTAAAACACTGCACATGGAAGACCGTCCTAGTGGCTTTGACCTCAGCTAGAAGAGTGTACGAGTTGCAAGCTGTCATGGCTATTCCACCCTTTCTCATATTCCACAGAGATAGGGTAACGCTTAGAACCAACCCATCCTTCATGCCCAAGGTGGTCAATGACCCTTCTTTAAACCAAGCCATCCACTTAAACATTTTCTTTCCCATCCCACAGGGAGACCACTGAGAGAGTACTACATTCCCTGGATGTGCACAGACCGCTCAGATTCTATTTGCACAAAACCAGGCCCATCAGATAGGCTGACCAGCATTTTATCTCTCTCCATCCCAGGGCCCTAGGAAAAGCAATGTCTAAGTAAAAAATTTCAGCCTGGATTTTCAAAGCTATTACCTTTTGCTACAAACACCATGGGAACCCCTTCCAAGGCAGTGTTAAAACGCATTCCACCAGGGCAATGGCTTCTTCAAAGGCATGGACACATCCACTATCCTTGAAGCAGCCACTTGGTCTTCTGTGCACACCTTCACAAAGCATTACAAGATAGATCAGATTTTTCCAGGTAGAGGGCTGGATTTGCCAGGGGTATCCTTCATGGATTCTTGGAGAACTCTACTAGTCCACCTCCCCCTTCCTCACAGTGAACTTTGGCACTCACCCATATGTACAGAATACTGGAACATGAGAATAGAAGGGCATAGAAAAGTTGTGTAAAATCTTACCATAACCATAGATGTCTTCTTCCGTGTTGCAGTATTCCTTTCATCACACCTACCCCTCCTATTATCTGTCAGTTCCCATTTTGGATGCCACAGAACTTGCATTACCTTCTCTGGGACTGGTTCTGACTAGAGAGCTCAGTTCTGAGGTCTTGTGTGTGCATATTTCACTTTTATGACCCAAACTCTGATGGCCACTTTAGACGTCCCATGTACTATACAGTGACTGACATCTTTTGCATACTGGCCAGATGTTCGGGTAGCAAGAGGAGAAAACCCATATGTACAGAATACTGCAACATAGAAGAGAAGGACATCTATGGTTATGGTAAGATTTTACACAACTTTTCTTTACTGGAGACTTACTTGAAGATTGATTTATATGTCACCAATTTTATCTGAACTCCTCCTATCTCAACTGTTAGTTGTTGAGCCTCGTCTTCCTCTAACCTTGGTGTAGTTGTCTTCCATATGCGTTTCTATATGTGCTCTTGATTGCTATATCGTCTTCTAATCTCTGGTTATTTTTCTTGCTATTGGCTCCCCAAGTTTGGGGGCAGCTCTTTTTACTTTCTGTTGCTTACATTTTTGTGCCTTGGAGTTACCAAACGTAGTTGCTAAACAGCAATCTTTTTAAACTCCTGCATATTGTCCTGATTCTCCCTTATTTTCTCTGTAGCACTCTGCATTTGTGCCGCCTCTTCTGTGAGATTTTCCTTATTCTGCAATACTTTACCTTTCTCAGCCACTTTTAAATAATTCTTATTACTTCTTAACCATATCTTTGTTAGTTCTACCGTATTTTTAAACTCCATTTTCATTTTATTCCACTCACTAGCTATAACTTACGAAGAAATTTTTGTCTTGTCTAGCAAATCTCGAATAATTTCCACTGCCCATTCCTTTATTTTCTTTTTAACAGGTAGGTGGGAATATGCATGTCTCTCACTTTTGTCATTACCTTGATTTTTTCTTTGTGCACGATCTGAAGTAGTTATTGGATGTGGCAAAGCTTTCAAATGCACATTTTCTTTTGAAAATACCCATTTAGTGCAACTCAGTTATTGTACCTTTGGGAGTAGTATGTAAATTCTGTCAGACTTCCTACTATTGAATTCACATCTTCCTTACCAAATATTTTCTTAATTTCTACCCTCTTGTATTTTCCCTTCCAGGTCCACCTTGATGCATCCTCACAGTTACAAATCAAGTTCCAGTCCCCACTTATAATTAATATTCCCTTCTGAAAGCTGATTCTCTCTCAAAATTTTAAGCTACACGGTAGCAGTATTTGGTGGAATATAAATACATGTTACTGTAATCATCTTCCCTGGTTGATAGCCCCTTACTACCACAAATCTACAATTCTTTTTTTCTCTACTGTCAGTGTTGGACACCCTCCAACAATTAATGATTACTCCATTTTCCTTTATTGCTGATATTTGGGTCTTTATTAGATGCTCTAAGTTACTGAACTTCGAATACGATTTGATCGACACCATATCAAAGTCCAGTAACATCGAACACCTAATAAAAATATAATAAGTAAAAAAAATAGAACTACTTGCTTTAAGCAGGGGGGCAAGCCCCCTGCACTCCCCACACCCCCTGCTACTTAAAAATTCCAACAAAGAGACCGTACTACATTGAAGTAAACAGGAATCTCCTCTTCGATGTTCTGCGGTTTCGCTGTTTACGTGTTGAGAATGTCAGATTTGACATTGTGAATGTTCGCGACTCTAATATAGACCTGATATTTTACTGAATGTCCATCCTCATCTTTGTCAAATTTACATGCTCATTTCTTTCCAAATGTGATGCTGGCTACTTGCACTGTGCGTTTTTAAATATAATTCAGTACTGTTTCCTTTTTGTCTATTCCTATGGCCCTTTACATTTCAAGATAATACTGATAGCATAGCTGTTGTTATAAAAAGCTATTGTTCCCACTTGTATACATGACAGTTTTTTTTAATGTGTATTTCCAACTTTTATGTTATATGGGCACACTAATGTTTCAAAGGCTGATCTTTTTCTACAGTTGCTTATCTTAATTTGAACCAGTCACATTTTTCAAAACTTTTTGTTTTAATGAACGTCTTCAAAAAAAAAAAAATTATCAGAACACTGCCATCCCATTAAGTTAGAACAGACACCCAAAACTGTGTACATTTAAAAGAAAAAAAATGAGTAGCCGTCCAGTTAGAAGCAATTGCTGCAGTTTGACAGCTGCATCCACTAGGATTATCTAATCTAAAATTAAGGTTGACCATGCTAAAGTGCCTGCTACAGCTTGTGTTGTCACTTGCACTGATTGCTGTCCTTTTGTTATCTGTTTCCCTCACAGATGTGAAAAACAGCTTGCATGCCTTTAGAAAACATTAAATTTTAGTCCTAAGAAAAAGTGTACTGCCTATGTTTAAATAAAACTAAATTCTACACTGTTGTATTAAATGCATTAATGGTTTAAGCTGTTGGGGAGGTTGCTATCTCTTATTCACTTCCCATAATTTCAAACTTTATTTTTCACTGAACTGCTTGCTCTTATGTTAAGATTAATTGCTTGCACCTGCAGACAAGCTTGTCTCCTCTAGTAGCTTACAATGAATCTTTGTAAATTTTGCCCAGAACAGAACAGATCCATGCCTTCAGCTATGAACTTTTTGATGCCCACTGAACATTTGGTAATAATAAAAAAAAAGTTAATATCTGCAAATGTAAACCCTTGGCATTTTTTAATAATTTTGTCTTATTTTTTCAAGTCTGTTTATTTACAAAAATCTCTTATTTATAGGTTAGTCAAAGGCAGTAATGTAGATATACCCTTGTAAAAATAAAAGAAAATATCTTAATTCTGGTTTTAATGTGTACATTTTTACACCCCACTCCAGCAGCTCAAGATTATAGCATATTACCATTAAACTGACTTTTGTCCAACTATTCTTCTGTTATACTGTAAAACTTATATTTCTTAAAATTTAAGTACTTGTTTACTTTTGTTGTTAATACATGAAACCATCACTGAAAAGACCCCGCCCACATTTAAAATAACCCTGAGTACACAGAACACAAAACTGCTTTACTGTAGATAACATGCAGTTTATATCATGAAATGATTTATACAAATATTAAGAACAAAAATTATTTTTCTTGGTTACCTTTTCCCTTGAGTTTAATGACGTTAAGTGGGGTGTATATCTATATGCTTTACAACCCACCCCGAAGTTTAACAAAGTCAGAAGGAGGCCAGTCTTTCTCAACCATTTTTTCTTGCAAAGCCATATTTCACAGATGTAAGCTATGCTTTTATAGTCACCCATTTATTCACTAATTTCAGTGTTTTTCTTCTTGCTCATCTCCATCTCCTAACACCAGACTCTGGTTCAAGTCCAAGGTATTCCTGATTCTTCCAAGTCATTCCCTGTGTTTCCTCTCTGTCAAGCATTTTCCTGGTAAATTAGGCCCCTCAAGTTGCCAGACACAGTAGTAAATGCGTCTGTGATGCTGTTGAAGCCTCCTCCAGAGCAGCTGCTGCTGATAGTCATCCACAGATACATATGTTTCCATAACTAGCCCATGCCAGATTATTTCAAAACAAAGCTCATTGATTCACCCCTGGACAAAAATCTTTTCTTCAAACCACAAGCAGCTAGTTTATTGAAAGTCTTACAGGAAAAGAAAAACTGTGAAAACTGTATACCAATCGTATATACCTCTGTACATGTATGTGGAAATCAGAGTAATTATCCTGCCAAGCCTGCTAATTTTGTTAGAAGGGAATATAGACCTCCCCATAAGCACAAGAAGGTGCCCAGGAAATAATTTCCGGAAATAACTTCAAAGGAGCCTAGATCTGGAAAGCCTCCCTTTCATACAAGTCACTGTGACCATCTTCCAAATGCCCTCCCCCTTTGTCCTGCCGTACTCTTTTCAAAAAGATTAAGTCCATCTCAAACTGGGGTGGTAATACCACAGGCCAGTGGGTGCAGTCCATCATAAGAAAAGGGTTACACTGTCCTAGAAGTAGCTCGTTTTGAATGGCATTCCACCTCCACCCCACTATCAGTTAACTTTTTTCTTCTCAGTCTTTGGGAACTGCAATCCCAGGGCAAGATAGAACAAATGCCTCTTCAATTTGTTCATTTACTCCAGACTCTTTCTGGTTCCAAGAAAAGGAGAAAGGAGACCATACAGAATCTGTCTGCTCAACACAATCCTCCATTTCATCTTTCAAAATGGTCTCCCTCTAAGACTCTCTTGTCCTTTATTCTCTCAGTCATATCTAGTCTCCCTGGAGTTGAAGGTTTCCCTGCATATTCCTATAAGTCACTCCTGCAGGAAATTACTCAGGTTCTTTATTGGCTCATCTCACTTTCAGTTCACTGCTTTGACTTTTGGGCTTTTCAGGTTCTGAAAGAATGCGTTGACCATCTCTGTGGGGTCTTCACAGAGATCTTCAACCTGTCTCTGTCCAAGTTTTCTATTCCGTCTTGTCTGAAGTCAGCTGTGATAATTCCACTGCCAAAGAAAGCTGTTATCAGTAGTCTCAATGACTATGCTCCAGTGGCACTTTCTCCTGTCATCATGAAATATTTTGAACTGGTTCTGCGACACACTAAGGACAGTCTCGCAGTTAACTCTGATACATCATGCTTACAGAGCAAATAGGTCTAAGGAAGATGCTATCTCCACTGCTAAACTCTGCACTTTGTCATCTTGAGCGATGTGAGGATGCTCTTTGTACACTATTTCAGCCTTTAACACATTTATCCTAGATAGTCTGGTCATTAAACTTGCTAGCCTAGGACTTTCAGAAATTACCTGCTGTTGGATTAAAGACTTTCTGACCATCTTCAGAGTGCTAGACAAGGCCCGTACCTCTCCTTCTCCTCTCAGGCTAAACACTGGTGTCCCACAAGGCTGTGTGCTGAACTCCCTTCTGTAAACTATTTACATCTACGACTGTATCCCCTCTCATTTTACTAATAGCATCATTAAGTTTGCGGATGACACCATAGTGGTTGGACTTGTTTCAGGAGGAGACAAGACAGCTATACAATGATGAAGTCCAAGGACTTGGCTACATGGTGTACTGAGAACATCCTTGCCCTGAACTCTTCCAAAAAATAATTTATAATAGATTTCCGGAGATACAGTGCAGATTACAGCCCAGAGTATGTCATTGGAGACTGTATGCAAAGGGGTTCAGTTCCTGCCTTCATGTTTTTAGGTGTACATGTGGCAGAAGATCTCTCTTGGTCCACAAACACTACAGAGTTTGCCAAGATGGCACAGCAAAGACTCCATTTCCTAAGGATCTTCAGGAAAAATAGCCTGCAGGAGAAGCTACTGGTGTCTTTTTTACCACTGTTTTATTGAAAGTGTGCCGACGTACTGCATTTCCACATGGTGTGCAAGCAGCTTGGCAGCAGACAGGAAGGATCATTAACTCTGTCCAGAAAATCATTGACTGCTCACTGTCATCTTTGGAGGAACTCTTCAGCTCTTACTGTCTCAGCAGGGAAACCAACATCTTGAAGGACCCTTCTCACCCTGGACATCACCTGTTTGAGCTGCTGCCGTCTGACAAATGGTTCAGGTCCATTCCTTCTTGGACAAATAGACTTGAACAATTTTTATGTCAGGGCCATATGTGAACTGAACAATGGTAAATACTCACAGAGTACCGACAATAGCCATTTGCACTATAAGGTATATGTTTACATTCCTGTGCACCTTACTTTATTCTTTTCATCTGCAGTGTACCCAAGTGTTATAACTTAGTTGTTTATTGCATTGTATTATATTGTATTGTTTGGTATTGTATTGTTTGTTATTGTATTGTATTCTCTTATTCATTCATGTTCGTTATATGTAAATGCACTTTAGGAGGATTGCTGCAAATTTCATTGAACTTGTGCAATGACAATAAAGGGATCTTAACTTTACTTTTTACAGCCCCCAAAGTGTTCAGAAAGTGCTTAGCACCTTTGATAGCCTTTTGCAGGACTCTGGAAATATCTGTATTCCCCATCTAGACGATCTGCTTTTCCAAGCCTCTTAACCAGTGATCTTACTCCAACACCTCCATTTCACACTCCCCCTTCTCGTGCAGTTGGGGTTCACAGTCAGTTACAAAAAAAAAAACTTCCTTTCTGCCCACTCGCAACCTAGTTTTCTTGGGCTACTGATTGGACACTGGTAAAATGCAGTCCTTCTTGCCTCAGGAAAAGGTACAAAACCTTATAATTTACTTTCGATCCCTAACCTTCCCTCATAGATTGTTGAGCCAGAGAAGACACTTTCTTTAGCCAAGCTGCTTATTAGGAAAATTCAGTGGTGCCTGAAAAATGTCTGGTCCCAACATACACACACACACACACACACACACACACACACACACAAAGATCTCCCTCATGCCTTGTCTTAGGGAGACCCTGCAGAGGGTAATATAGGGGAACCTCCATTCCAGAACTGCCTTTCGAAGCACAGACTCCTAAGTCAAGGAATGTATGCAGTCCCCTTGGACAAGGACGGGGGGTGGTGCTTGGACAGTCATTCACAAGGTCTAGGGCCTTTGGCAGTGCAGCTACGGGAAAGAAAGCATCACCCTGAAAGAGGTGAGTGGTCTCTTTCAAGCTCTTCAGGTTTTGTCCCATATGTTCTTCGTGTTTCACTGTTGCAATCATTACATTTGGGTAATCCTGCGGGCAGGTTGCCCTCAGTCGGCCTGAATTCCAAAGTCTTGGGTCCTACGTCAGCTGCTGTCGCCCCTTCCTTGACGTCAATTCGTCAGGGGTAAAAAAGGAGCCAACGCCATTTTCTTCAGTCTTTCTTGCCGCGTGGTGCCCGAAGCAGTTTGCAAGTGCCATTCGGCCAACTCCTGAGATTTTTGTGTTCAAATTTCAGATCCGAAGTCTTCAATAAAGCTAAGTACCCCATTGGAGAAACTTTTTCTTGCTCCAGACCGATGTCAGAAAAAGTAAATAATTGTATTTCTTGTGGAAAGCAAATACTTCATAAGGACTTTCATTCTTACTGTATTCCTTGCCTAGGCCCTGATCACAACGTTTGATGTTGTCGGTTTTGTGCTAGATTTAACCAACGCACTATTAAGCGTCAGTATGATTTTGCTTTAAACTATTTTGGATGCCAGTTTAACTATCCAGAAATGTCGTCTGATAGCCATCCGACTACCGGAGTTCACAAAAAACGCAAAGAAAAGGAGAGAGATAAACAACCGAGGCCTAAAACCGACAACGAAGCTTCTCCTAAGCCAGTCTCCAGTTTGCCGGTTCTCAGTGAGGTGCTTTCGCAGCCCCTGACGCCCGCTACCTTAGAGTCACAGGCCGCTACTGACTCCCACGTGGAGTTCGCTATGCCACTGGAAACTCAAGGTATTGAAGCCTCGGATACTATTCCCTCAGATGGGTTCGGAGCCACTGAGCAGGCACCGGCTTCTGAGGGTGTATTCAGACCTAAACATATTTACATTAAACCTACTTCAGCTTCAACGGCAAAGACTAAAGCACCTTCTAAAGCAAAGAAACAAACTCGAGCCATGTGGACAGGCCTCTATGCCCAAAAAACAGATGCTCAAAATGCCGAAGACTTGATTACCTTGATGAGGGGTTCCCATCCCCCTGCTGATAAGAGGCCTAGGCAAGAGACTGACTATGAATCTTCAGATCAGATTTCTATTTCTTCTGATTCCTCTTCTGATCAGGAATATTCTTTTCCCCCCTATGAGGATTCTGATGCTGAAGGATCTTATACCTTCAGCTTCTCCTCCTGAGGACTGTTCTTTTGGGGAAACTTGCATACCATGAGGGAGCATTTCCTTTCCACTGGGAGAACCAAGATTTTTCAGAATCTAAAAAGAGGCTCAGAGATTTCCTTTTACTTCCTCAACACATGCCTCTAGCCATTCCACCTGTGTTAGACATTGTAGATGGTGTTTTCGAAGTCTAGTCTTACCTCTGACTCCTTACCTCCAGCTCCTGTTAAGCCTGATAGATATTACAGGGTTCCTGACTCTCATAAATTCGTTTTTAAAAACCCTGCTGAGACTATTTCTCAAGGTCCCAAAGGAGTTAAGGCTTCCGCTGCAAAAAACCCTACCCCCTCTGACAGAGATTCTAGGGCACTGGATAGATGGGGAAAAAAGGTTTACATATCTGCTACCTTGGCTATAAGGGGCTTAAATTGTCAGTTTCATATGCTCAAATATCAGCAACATGTCATGGCATTGCTTAAACAGAAAATGTTGTTAAACTCTGAATGTGCAGAAAACAAAGAAATGCAGGATTTATTGCATGCAGCTGAACAAGTTGGAAAGCATACTTTGCAATGTGGTTTTGATTCTTTGGAGGCCTCCTGCAGGGCCGCAGTTACAAGTTCTGTAATTAGGAGGCATGCTTGGTTAAAGGAACAAAATCTGCCTGATCATGTGAAAGTTAAATTATTAGATGCACCTTTACAGCATGATAGTTTGTTTGGTGTTGAGGCAGAAGAGGTGTTAAAGAAAATGGAGGACAAAGCTAAATCCATGCAAACTGTCAGATTTTTTACAAGTACAGCCACCTAGGCTTAGTAGACACTGGCCTACAAAGAATTGGTCCTTTCCTGTGTCAGACAGACCTCAAAGGTGCAGATCCAGATGCCCTAGAGACAGATCACAGGCGCAAGGCTCATACAGGTCAAAGCAATGGGGTGCTTCTACCTCCAAAATTGGTGAAGACAAATCACAACCTTACAGGAAACAGTCCCAATGACTTCCACCTGCCTGCACCAAGCTCTTACCTCCTGGTGGCACCTTTAGGGGGAAAATTAGCACTTTTTTCTCAAAATTGGCACATTATATCCCAGGACAAGTGGGTTCTAAACATAGTGTCACAAGGCTACAAGTTCCATTTTCATACCCTGCCAAAGGCAAACGGATGGACAGATCTGCCAATAAATCAATGGACAGAGGCACAAAAACAAGCATCATTCCTCATGGACATGGGGGCCATTCAAGTACCAGAGCAAGAGCAGGGACAATGATTTTACTCAAGTCTGTTGCTGGTACTCAGGACAAGGCCTGGAGACCAATACTGGACCCATCTATTCTGAGCCCATTCCTGGATATACCAAAGTTCAGGATGTTAACTTTACAGCAGCTCCTGCCCATGCTGAGCAAGAATGCTTGGCTTGTGACTTTAGACTTAAAAGAGGCATACCTGCATGTCCCAATCAGACAATCATGCAGAAGATACCTCGGATTCAAGGCGGGCTCAATGCATTACCAATTCTCTGCACTGCCCTTTGGCTTATCTACTGCGCCCAGGGTCTTTACAAAGTGCCTGGCACTAGTAATTGCATTCTACAGACAGAGGAATACAAATATATCCTTACTTTGACGACTATCTAATTCAAGCAGAGAACAAAAACATTCTTCTACAGCGTCTGGCGTTTGTGAAAAGACTTCTAACATGCCTAGGGTTACACAGTCAACGAAATCAAAACGAGTACCCTCTCAAGAGATAATATTCCTGGGTGCAGGCTTAAATACAACTGCCCAGATGGCTTATCTCACGCCAGACAAACAAAGGCAACTGACTACTTATTTCAAAATGTTGGCAACAAAGGCCCAGTTATCTGCAAGAAAAATTCTGCAGGCTTCGGGCTTCATGGCTTCCTGTATTCTACTAATTCCATATGCAAGACTGCATTTGAGGAAACTTCAATGGTACCTAAAAAGTATTTGGACTCAGCATTGCCAAAGCCTGGAGGCAATAATTACTCTCATTCCCTGCCTGCAACAGGAGTTTCAATGGTGGTCGAGAGCTTGTTACCAGAACAAGGGACAGCCATTCATATTACCCACAGCCAGGCAGACACTAACAACGGATGCGTCAGATTATGCCTGGGGGGCCCACATGGCAGGAAGATGCATTCAGGGCTCATGGCCCTCAAACCAAATGCATCTACATATCAATCAAAAAGAGATGCTAGCTGTTCAAAATGCCCTGACAGCCTTCAAGGGCCTAATTCATCCGGGACAACTACTGATAAAGACAGACAATACCACGGTCATGTGGTATATAAACAAGCAGGGGCGCACATATTCGTTCCCCCTTTGCAGACTAGCCATGACTTTGTGGGACACAGCATTGACTTACCAAGTACATCTGCAAGCACAATTCCTGCCAGGAAAAGAAAGTACTCTGGCAGACGAACTAAGCAGAAACCTCATGGATCCTCACGAGTGGCACCTGGATCCACAAGTCTTCAGTATGATAACAAGGAAATGGGGATGCCCAGACATAGATCTATTTGCCTCCCCTCACAACTACCAACTAAAAAGATTCTGCACAAGGACTTATCACAGACAAGCATGGAAAATGTATGCCCTATCCTTCAGCTGGAAAAACCTATCAGTATATGCCTTTCCTCCACTGCCACTCCTCCCCAAGGTACTCCTAAAGGTCAGACAGGAGAAGCCAAAGATGATACTGATTGCCCCAGACTGGCCCCGCCAGTACTGGTATTCAGTCCTAAGGAATTTGTCTCAAGGCCCAGCTTGGACCTTACCTCAAATACCCCATCTACTGTCCCAGCAAAGCAATCAGATCCTGCACAGCCAACTCAGGACTTGAAACCTGGCAGCATGGCAGATAATGTGATCATACAAAACACACCTCTCAGTAAAGCTGTGATGGATGTCATTTTGGAAGCCAGAAGGCCCAGTACTAGAAAATCTTATGCTGGAAAACTGAAGAGATTCTGTGCTTGGAACCAGGCACAAGGAACTGATACAGCTGTACCAGATATTCCTCAGATTTTGCAATACTTAACTGAGATGCTGGACAAAGGCCTATCTTTTTCATCAATTAAAATTCATGCCTCTGCCGTTTCGGCTCATTACAATACAGAGCCACCAATTTTTTCTTATCCTTTATTAAAGCAGTACCTCAAAGGAACCAAAAATTTAAGGCCTCCAAGATCATCACCAATACCTGCATGGGACCTCAATTATGTCTTGGGAAAACTCACCCTGCCTCCTTTTGAGCCAGCTGCTATTGCTGATATAAAGTTTTTATCTTGGAAAATAGCTTTGCTCCTAGCAATAACTTCTGCAAGACGAGTTTCAGAGCTGCAGGCACTCATGGCTGTGGAACCTTTTATCATGTTTTATCCAGACAGGGTTTCTCTGAGGACGATCCTGACATTTATGCCTAAAGTGGTGTCCAGTGTGGCTCACCATTCATCTGCCAACCTTTTATCCAAATCCACAGAACAAGGGGGAGAGAATTCTGCATTCCTTGGATGTACACAGACAGCTTAGATTCTACTTGGACAGAACCAAAGCTTTCAGAAAGAGCAATTACTAGTAGCATATGCTGCAGGATCACAAGGAAAGGCGATCTCAAAGCAGACTATTTCAAAGTGGATAGGCCACTGCATTCGTTTCTGCTATTCTCAACATGGCAAGCCAGTGCCTAAGGACATGAGGCCACATTCAACCAGAGCTGCTGCCACTTCAGTAGCCCTTTCTCAGGGGAGTACCAACCAAAGACATTTTAGAGGCTGCTACTTGGAGTTCATTGCACACCTTTACAAAGCATTATCATCTGCCACTGTACTCTAAATCCAGGGCAGGCTTTGCCACTGCAGTTCTGCAGGGCCTCATAGCCGCTCCTAATACTATTTAGCTCCAGCCTCCCAACCATAGCTTTGGGACTCTACCCAAGTGTAATGACTGCAACAGTGAAACATGAAGAATATAGTACAGTTGTGTACACTTACCATAAATGTAGATGTTAGAGTGTATTCACTGTTGCAGTCCAGGTTACCCACCCGCCATCCCCCTTTTTTCTGCTGGAACTTATCTTTCCTTCTCTGATTTATACGACCTATGTGGTGTATTTGTTTATAGATGAAGGTCAAGTTTTTATTGGTGCATGTAATTTTATATATATATAAATTTTGCCTACCCATTTAGGGGGCACCTGACATCTGGGGCAAGAAAAACTGAAGAAAATGGCATCTGCTAATTCTTTTGTACCCCTGACGACCTGACGTCAGGGAAGGGGCGACAGTAGCCGATGCAGGACCCAAGACTTTGGAATTCAGGCCGACTGAGGGCAACCTGCCAGCAGGATTACCCAAATGTAATGACTGCAACAGTGAATATCCTCTAACATCTACATTTATGGTAAGTGTACACAACTGTACTTTTTGTAAACCAAGCTCTTAACAGTATTCAGGTAAGTCATATGGTTCATAAACCAGCATAATCTCTGCAGGTTGCCTCAGATTGCTTGGGACCTGGCAACTGACGGGGACATGTCCCTTCAAACAGTATACATTCCATCACAGTAAAACAGTTTGGCAGATTCAATGAACTGGCCCATCAAAGGCCCCCCAAGAATATACCCTCGACAGACAGATCTTGTTAAGTGTAGCCCACAAGTGGGGAACACCACGTGTGATTATTACCTTGGAAAACAACATACAGCTCCCCTCTTTTGCACCAGGACTCCTTGCCCCTTGGTATCAAGGACAGATGCACTCTGTTTTAATGGACAGATAGGCTCTTTTATGCGCCCCCCATTTCCTTGTAATACCAAAAGTTTTACTAAAGATCCAAAAAGAAAAATTCTACTGGTGACTCCTATTTTCCGAAGGCAGCATTGGTCCACCCTTCTCTGTCACTTAGCTAGGGGCAAAAACCACAATCTGCCCCCCCCAAAGTGGACCTTCTCTCACAACAGAAGGGGGGGTCTCTGCTTCAACCCAACCTGTCATCCTGTAACCTAAGCCTATGGAAGATAGGGTACTGATGCCTTCCAGACACCAGTTTTCTGTTATCGTCCTTTGATGGGTCTCCTTGCCTCCTGGAGAACCCAATAGGAAATCCTACATAGCCAAACGGAAGAAATTTTCTCTCTGGTGTCAGTCAGGACCCCACAATATCAGAGGTTCTTGTCTTGCCATATTTGTGTGAGCTCATGAAAACAGGTCTGGTATATTCCTCTGAAGTGCACCCGTCTGCCATTTTGGGCTGTGTACCCCTCAGTCCTCCTGTTATGTCCAAGCTTGAGGTCAGTCAGTTTTTAAAAGGGGGTGCTAGAACTAAAACCCTAAGGAGAAACCTCTGCTACTATCTTGGGATCCCACCTTGAGCCAGCCACTGTTTCTACAGTTATGCAGCTGGAAAACTGGTTACTGGCTCTCACATCTGCTAGGTGAGTTTCAGAACTACAGACACTCATAGCTGACCCACCTTTTCTTATTTTTCACAAGGACATTGTGTCCCTGAGGGTTAGCCCTTCTTTTATGTCTGAAGTGCTGCACAAGTTTTCTAAACCAGGTCATCAGTCAGCTCACTTTTTTTCCCAACCCACAGAACAGGGGTGAAAGACTCCTACATTCCCTAGATGTACACAGACAGCAGACGTTTTATTTGAACATGACTGCAAGTCTCCATCATGGAATCCTAACTGTGCCAGCCAGTATCTAAACAACCAGTGCAAGCTGGATTTCTATGTCCACTTCCTTTTGTTACTTGCAGCATGGCAAATCCTTTTCCTGTTGTAATCTGGCTCACTCTACCAGGCAATGGCCTTCTCTGGTGTCTTCTACAAAGGGGTAGATGAGAGGAAGTCTTGGTAGCTGCCACCTGGTCTCCTGTGCACACTTTCAGTAAACAGTGCATATTACTTGTCTTTTCAAGATCCAGCGGGTCTTCACTAGGTTACTCTTTTCTGCACTCTTGAACTGTTCTTGCCATTCTCCACCATCTTTCCTTGTATTCCCTTAAGCTGTGTGAATCACCCATCTGTTTTGGAGTACTGCAACAGTGATTTCTGTCAGGACGTAGTACAGTTGTATAAGAATTTACCATAACACCAGATCTTCTACTGATCACTGTTGCAATATCCTTTCACACCCTCCACCCCTTTGTGGTACTGTTTTTTTTGTTTTCCTTTACTCTCATGCCCTGTCAGATGCTAGGACCGAGGGGGTCTCCTATCACCTCCAGCTTTGCCTCTCCAAATTGACCACTTATCCCTTAGATGCCTTCAGCCTGCTGGCTTAGAGATTGTATAAGGAGTTATGCTCACCTGTCTGTCTGTATACTCCTACACCTGTGAGCTGAGGTCATTCACTGGCTGTATGCTCCAGGGAACGTTTAACTTTGGTACCTCAGCTGGACATCATAGGTGAAAACCCATCTTTTTGGAATACTGCAGCAATGATCAGTGGGACATCTACTGTTGCAGTAAGTTCTTCTACAAATGTGCTGTCTGAACGAGCCAATGACCTGAGCAAGATTGCATTTACTTTTGCTAATAAGGTAAGGAGTACGGTCTGCAAATAGATTCTAGGTCACTGCATTACTTCTTGCTATTGTGATCATGTGAAAACACACAGGAGAACATCATGCAGTGTTTTACCTAGACCATAGCAACTGTTATGACCTTTCTCAGAAGGGTATATATTCAGGCCATCTTTGAGGTAGCCACTTAGTCATGTGGTCATACCTCTTCTAAACATTATGGACTTGGCATCCTCTTCATAGGCAACTTGGCTTTTGCCACTGCTGTCTTGCAAGGCTTTTTGTAGTCTGTATCAGGAAAGTAGCATAACACATTGCTTGTGGGAACAACACCCCATTGCCCAAGCTGATGCCCCTAATCCCCCATCAGGATTGGACTAAAATGTTTGTCCCAACAAGTGTTAAGCAACTAGGGTATGCCCTTTGTAGTCTGGTTATACCCAGACTATGACTACAGATGCTTTAGATCTCATCTGGCGTGGCTATACCCTGTCACCTCAAGGTAAAGATGCATGGAATTTCTCCTTTAAAAAAAAAAAAAAAAAAAGTATGTCATCTTAAGACAAGATGGCCCTCGTTCATGTAAGCCTTCTGGATAGTTTGGCTGTCAGCGAATATTGAAAGTGATTAGACACCACTCACTGTAATGTGGTGTTAAACAAGCAGGGGGTACTCATTTGTATCAGGTGTGCAGGGTGGTAATGGCAGAAGTCTGGAACATTACATCCCAGCTAGACCTCCATCCCCAGACCTCCTGCATTCCCTTAGATCTAAATGCAGTCGAGGACAAGCTGAGGCAAGTTCAAATGCAACGTTTTTGAATGGAGGCAACATTTTTCAAAGCCTAAACCTTGTGGGGGAGGGATGAGGTTGGGGGGGTGAATCATGTGCGGTATACATCTTCAGATCAGGTAACTGAAAAAATTGTTCTAAATACTCATGTAAAGGAGACTGGACAGCAAACATTATTTCAATGTCTTTGAGGGGGACACTCCTTTGTCTTCTTACCTATCTCCACATTCTTGCAATTGTCAAAAAATGGTAGAGTCAGTCTTATTCTAATGGCCTGTCCTATATCCAAGACAGTTGTAGTTCTTCAGTCCTTTTCAGCTGTGCAACGGATGACCAGTGCAGTTCCTGTGGCCCTGCACCTTCCTGACTCCTGAGAAGTGGTCATAGATGCACTTGGACATGAGCAGCCACAGGTTAACAGCCTGAATGGACTTGTGCTGATACCATTTAAGGATGACTTTTCATGCAGTATGTTGTATATTTTGCAGAGGAAATAAGCATTCATTCATTCATGCGTTTGTCTACATCCTTTGTTGGCCGGGTTAGTCCTTCTAGGCTAGTGGCTTCTTCAGGGGAGACCCAGTGTAGTATTTATACTAATAGGGTAAATTTGGTCGCGGCATCAGGAATCTTTCCAAACTCTCTTTAGTAGGTGCCACGTATCTTTTGTCCACCTGAGCTATCACCAACTCAAATTCATGGGATCTCTTAACGTATCATTCAAAGCTTAATGTTAATGAATCTCATCTGTAGTGGAGGTTCTTGTTATGGCTGCCCACAGGTGATACTCAAGTTTTAACAGTAGCTGGTGGAACATTTTCATAATGGCATTTTCTGTACTTCTGTTAAGGTAACCTGTCAACATCTGTAGCAAGCCCTTCCCATTGATCATATCCTGTCCACTCATGCCCCTGTAAAGCACTTCTTAAGAGACCCCCCCCCCCCAACTCAGGCCTACTTGGAAACCAGTGCCATCTATATGAAACATTCATTTTATGGTCTAAAGGTTGGACCCTAACCCCTTTCAATACAAGTGATTTGGTAGCAGTCAGATTTTTGTCTTGGAGTACACTTTCTGGTTGCTGTTGTATAAGCCAGGAGGCTCTCCAAGTTTCAAACCCTCATGTAGAGAACTTCTATATGCTTGCACAGGCAGGGTAAGTTGTAGGAGTAACTGCACTTTTGTCCTCAGTGCAGTGTCTGTATTGGCACTTATTCAAACCATACAACTGCCTGTTTTATCTCCAGGCCCCCAAAATGAAGATTATATTACACTTGCATAAATGTTTATAGGCTGCTTGAGTATTTGATGAGCTAAGGATGATCATCAGTGGACTAGCTACCAAGCACAAATGTGTCAGAAAAGGGAAGAGAGGAAACGTTTACTTCACATTTTATAGCCAGCATCTTGCTGATTTCCTCAGCATAAGGAAGGAAACCAAACATACTCCTAGGGATAACAGAAGTCTGCTTGTGGTTTGTTTTTGAGGATGATGTCCTCGGAAAAAAATTAAAGCAAGTGGGCTTATGATCAAAGATCCCAGTGAAGGCCTTAACACTGAACAATATTCAGCTCCATCCAGTCTTCATGCCTTAAGCTGAGGTGGCATCCATCCTTCCACTGGTTCCAGAAAAACATAAACTCAAGTGCTACTTGAAGGTGGATAATGCTGAAAAGCTAGTTACCAAGTAATCAACAGGCAGGATTCTTAATGCCTTAGAGACATTGTCAACTTTGTGACTGGCTGTGGGTACCAGCTCTGCATAGGTGGGAATTGTCTGTCGCCTGATCCTCCGTTCATTTCTCCCACTCCCTTAATTTACAGTGCAGTTTATGGAGCCAGTAGTGTGGCAATTGAAATTCTTTCCTAGGCCTCAGCACAGGATTTGGCTGTGTGACAACCAAATGTTAATTTCCAGGCACCCACAGTTGACCACCATATGGTATAGGCTGTATCCTTTGTTGAAATTGCCTGTGTATTTTTTCAGGAGTCTGTTGCATCTAGTGAAGCTATTTCTCCTTGACCAGAAAAGTAAAATCTATCAAATTTCAGAAGTGCTTCCTCCTGAAGAAAAAAATAATCCATGAGTGGAACATTCTGTTTCCAGATACCTACTCTGACTTTAGTTATTTACAAATATTTTGATAAAAATTATGTTGCTGCTTGGTAGAATTCTATCACTACAACACTTCCCTCTGTTTAAGCTGTCAACACCAGGTACCCTGGTGTTTGTGCCTGTTGATAGTTCAGAGGGAAGTGCTGCAGCAACACCAAATACAGTACTTCCTCCTAAAAAGAAGTGTTTGCCAGTGCATTTTTCTGACTCTGACATTGATAGAGAAGACGGACAAAAGCTAGGGCACGCTAGCTAGCTTTACTTCAGGTATGATGTAGAATCTGTCTGCATTCTCCTCCTGATTTTTCTGTGGTGAAACCCAAATTTTATGATTGCATGCTTTAATTAAATGGGCGGAGTAATGTAACTCGCATAAAAGGTTCCTGGATGTTCTAGGACTTGAGGAGTCTTAACCTTACAACATTCCTGCCTGTTTTTAGGCATTTAGTGATGCTTTTGACTGGGCGACCACGGTGGTGCAGCAGTTAGCATTGCCGCCTCACAGCAAGAGTGTCTCCGGTTCGATTCTCAGCTGGGGTGCCTTCTGTGCGGAGTCTGCATGTACTCCCTGTGGTCACGTGGGTTTCCTCCGGTTGCTCCGGTTTCCACCCACATCCCAGAGACATGCTGTAGGTAGATTGGAGACACTAAATTGGCCCTAGGTGTGTGTGTGCATGTGTGTGCCTTCTGTGGATGGTTGGGTGCTGGGCTGGCAGCTCGACACCGTAATACTCCACTGCCAATCATGAGCGGACAGGTGATTCGCTATGGTGACCCGTAACTGGAAAAAGCTGAAAGAAGAAATGATGCCTTTGACTATGCCTTCTCAAAACCAGATTCTCTGCAAACAGCAGTCAAACTGTTTTTTCTAGAGCAGAGAAAACATTGAATCTCTGTGAGAATCTTGCTGCAGACCCAGAGTTAATTTCTTTAGATACTCTACACACAGAACTAAGCTTGCTCCTGCTATTGTTTACCATAAAGACAGAGCCTGTATGGTGAAAGATTTGTTAAGTGTATACTTATTCTGCCCTTAATGTAACAACCACTAACCATTAGGCCTATATGTCCTAGTAACAAGGTGATCTCTAAGATATTTGGAAGCTGTGGTAGAGGACATGGCAGATGCAGCCATAAAACAAAGACTGCAGAAAGTAACTTGTTACAGACTGGAATTTTCACATGATCGTATCACATATGGGAAGAGGCATCTTAATTATGTGCTGTCATTTGCCGAGTTTGGGAAGAGGAGATTCACCTAAGTTCTCATGATTGTTCTGGGCTCAGGATGTTTTTTTTTTCCCCAACCACAATTGTATTCAGTTTCACCTTTGTTCTATCCCAGGCTCTAATTGTATAGATTTTCCTTTGCTGCCTGCATCGGTAGTTTTGGCTCCCAGATTTAATGTATGGTTTCTGTGACAGCTCACAACCCCTACGTTGTATACACTGCTAATTATTTTGAAGCCACTTGCTTTGCCTTGCCTGTTATGTGGTCATTACCGAGGTTTTAAAATTAACAAGGGCGCATGGAATGACAAGCCTTTACTGTTATGGTGAGTACAGAGATGTTTACTGAGCCTGTCATGATGTAGTCATGACCTGTCTTTTATAAACAATTGCTGAGCCCCTTTTTCTTGATTCAGAATTGAGAGTCAATAAATGTTGTCAGGGCGGTGTAGAATTTTCTGCATTTTTATCTATTTACTGTTGTAAAGCATGATCTGTGCTGTCATTTCAGTACCACTTACATGTTTTTTCACAATGTAAAGTATGAATATGGATAAGCAATTCACAAATAAACAATGGTAGGATATATGCATGTAACCCAAATATGCAACAAAATCTAGAAGATTAAGGATTTTTGCTTGGAGATGTTTGCGTAGATATTTTTATACCCTGTGTAGACTCCAGAGAATTTTTCCTCAGGCAGACAGTAAATGGAGGTGTGAAGGGAAAGAAAGAGGTAATTGGGAACTTTTTCTGGGAGTGCGGTGAGTTGGTGAACTTTAAGGATTCCCTGCGGGATACACTGTCGGAGATGCTGGGTGAGCACTTGGATTTTTCTGAGCTTGTTGTATCTTTCGGCTTTTCCCGGTTAGGGGTCGCTACAGCGGAACTCCGGTCTGCTAATGATTGGCAGTAGAATTTTACGTACCGAGTTGCCAGCCCTGACGCACAACCTTCAACGAAGGTACGCCTATTCACACATGTCTCCACACACAAGATGCTTTAGCTGAGAATCTAACAGGACAACGTCTTACTGTGAGGCGACAATGCTACTGCAGCACCACCACCACAGTATTGACTAGATATGTTAAAGCCTTGCTGTGTGTAATGGTGGCTGCTAAAAAAGCAATTACCAGAAAGTGGAAATTAAACATCCAAATAGACTATACTGGAAGTAGTGAATATAGTAACAGAGGTAAAGCAATTGTTATTGAGATCTTCAGAAAAGAGTAGGAGCAAACTACATAGGAAAAAATGGGAATTGTTGGGGGAAGTGCATACAAGGAAGGAATTAGGTCTAAAAGGAGACAGGATTTGAAATGAGTGGTGTAATGTTTGAAAGAGAATTATTGGGTAGATAATAAGTGATGTATGTTTGCTACTGGGAGTGTGTCATTATGGCTTGTGACGTAAAATGCTTGTGACTAGGATTGTGTCAATGTGGTTTGTTTTCATTTATATAAATTTATCATTGCCTATGTAGTAAGTGATGTTTTAATAAGGATTTTTTTTGTTTAAAAAAAAAAAGGCAGGAATTGAATAATTTATGTAATATTACTTAGGTTATATGTTACATAGTACATATATGAAGTATGTTTATTACATTAATATAGTTTGATTACTTTTATATGAATGTAAATTTGCCTGTCACACAAGTGATAATTCAGTAACATATTGAAAAAATGTGAAGTACAAACAGATTATTTTAATGGCAATGTAAATGTTTTGTTCACTTAGGATGCTTTTAATTTGAAATATATCATGTTCATAGGATATGATTCAGACGTTACTACCTGAAGTGTTGCCTGCTGTTGTTGAAGGATTGCAAGACCTAGATGATGATGTACGAGCTGTTGCTGCAGCCGCTCTGGTACCAGTGGTTGATAGCCTTGTGGGCCTCCAGGCTGTTCAGGTTAGATGGAATACAGTTCATTTAAACCTGTTTGGTGCTTTGTACCCACCCAAAACTGATATGCAGACGATCACCTTTTTTTCTATACTGCTGTACTATACGTTGTTCCATAACTTTTGTGAATTATGTATTTAAGTGGATTTTTATTTTGCCGTTGCCTTCCTTATGTTGAGTATTGCTTTGTCACGAGAGCTGTATTGTGCAATCGCTGGCATTGTATGGCTCATTTTCTTCCACAGCTGATCCCTACTTTGCCACTACCATTCCTCCACATCTGTCTGATTCCCCGTTGATTTCCTGTAAGCTCCTTATCCATGATGGAAGAGATTAACCCTTCATTTTATAGGCCTTCTAACATCTTGGAAGGTGGAGCCTGACTTCTCTTTCTTTATTAGGATTAGAGAGGTGGGTATTGTATGGAAGATCCCTACTGGAACTGGGAGCCATCATTTGGTGGTTGCTAGTCATGATCAGTAATCTATAGGAAGCAGATGCAGTGACATTGGGCATGTCTGGTGCACATACTGTGCTTTTTAGATGTCTGTTTATGCTCTTCTTTTATTCACTTGTGTAGCGGTTGTATGAGTAGATGTCCTTCCATATCACTGTTGCAGTATTCCTTTGCTTGAACTGAAAGTCAGAACAGATAACTGTAAAATAATGAAGGAGTTCACCAATGTGTGCTTCGCTCCGTAAAACCAAAATCTCAGCTGGCTGGGATGTTACATAGAACCAATTCTCCGCTTAAATGTAACCAATGTTCCAAATAACTGCTATTAAATTAATCCACGAACTGAAGACAAGCTGGTATATATTGTACTAGATTCAATCTTTAATACGCCAATGTAGCCCGAACAGCTACTGATAAAACAACAAACAATAAATGCAATGAAATGCGATAAAAATATAAAACTGAAGTCACAGAATCAGTTTATCAGTTAAGCGCTTTCACCCGATATAGTCCAGGTTTCATCAGAACTAAACTGTTAGTTCACAATCAACATTTTATAACTTTTTTGGCGCCTAAACCAGCCACATATTTGAAAATTTAAAGATGTATACCACTTGAAATACTTGTATGTATACAATTGCACTCGTATACTTTTACTAAAATGCATATAAGCCTGAATTAAAAAGCATATAAAATATCCTAATAATAGGTCTGCTGGACACTTGCATAGTATAAATGTATTAATAAATAAGGAAATAAATAAATGAATTCTTGTTTTGATTAATTTCAGTACCCTTGTGTAATGAACTGGTTTTGAATTATACACTTGCTGAAAAAACTGTGAGATGCCTGTGTATCAGTGAAATGCATGTGTATCGATGAATATGAATGTGTATAAAAATGATAAAAAAGTAGAAAGATATATAAGAAGTATTTAATTCTTTCTGTTTGTATCAACTGTGGCTTTGTGATGTGATAAACGCGTGGATATGTATATACGTGAATAAATCTCACTATATACAATAATTCAGATATGATGTTAATATTAATTGTGATGATATAAAATAAAATAATATTTATAATAATGTGAATTAGTTTTTATGATTGATTTTATGATTATGTGTATCAGTATTAATAATGTTCCATTCTCTGTTGATCATGAGCTTTGTGTTGATGGTGAGCTTAGTATTGATGCACTTCGAAGAAGTTTGTAAATAAATAGATGAGTGAATAAATAAGTAAATGTGAATATATGTTTGCATATATATATATATAACAAAACTTAACTACACAGTACATAGAAATGACCAGACTTGAAGGGTCAAGATACATAAATATAAATGTGAATATAAATTTAAATATAAATATAATTATAAAACTGCTTTACTCGTACACAAATAAACTTGTCATGTGTCTACCCTTGTATAATACAAAATCTTGGTCTAATTCTTATGCTTGTTCTACTTTCTTAACCATAATACAATATTGAAAAAGTTAAAAACAATGTTAAAATTTGTTAAAATTTATTAGAATTTGTGAAGTGCTTTTGTTGATAATATATAAGAATAGTTGATATTATAATAGTGGTTTAATTGATATGTATTCATTCAAACCTGGTGGTGTCGTAGCGTCTAAATTTATTTGCCACCAGATTTCTTTGTAGCTGAGCAGAGTTTTGAAGTCTCCTCCCCTAGGATCATAATTTATTACTTCTAATATAATACATTTGAAATTATGACTATTCCCTTCCCTATCTATATGTCTGTAAAGTGCATTGTTATTGTCCTTAGTTCTTATACAATATGTGTGATCATAAATCCTTTTCTTTGTTTCTTTCAGTCTTTCCTACGTAGAAACATGGACATTGCTGGCAAATGCTTAAATATACTACCATCTTGGTGTTGCAATTTCCTACTTTCCTTCTGACCACACTTTTGTGTCCGTTTTTCAAGTGTATGATGTTTTCTTCAGACATGTATTTGCATTGATTACAAGTACCACATTTGGGATTCATTTTTTTTATTGTTACTGTTATTCCTATCCATCTTTCCCTTAATTCCATTTTCAACTAACTGTTTGATGTTGGTACCCATCTTGTATGTAAACTGGGGTTTGTCTCCCAATACTCTACTCAATTGGGCATCCTTGGAAATAATATACCAAAAGTGGTTTAATATATTTTTGATATAACTAGCTGCCAAATTGAACTGCAATATGTAAGTTCTATGGAAAGAATTTAGATTAATGTCATTAACCTTGTGGTCAGAATTAATGTGTGTAGAGATCTCTTGGGATGTAGATTGAGTATTGCTCCCTAATAGAGGAAAATATCTAGAATTCCTATATTGTAAAATATATTGAATTGTAGAATCCATCATAGCAATAGGATAGCCTCTCTGAGTGAATAACTCCTTAATATACTTTAATTCAGTGTGTAGAGTATCAATGTCAGATGTCATGCGGGAAGTGTGAACACATTGACCTTTGAATATATTGTTTTTCAGTTTCTCTGGATGACAACTGGTGTACTGTAAATAATTATTAGAGAATGTTTCCTTTCTATATATAGAAGAAGAGAATATACCTGACTGATATTTAATAAGTGTGTCTAAATAAGGTAATCCATTGTTGTTATAGGAATGCGTGAGTTTTAAATATTCACTACTATCGTTTAAAAATTCTATGAAACATTCCGTAGTATTAATGTCAGCTTCCCATAATATATATATGTCATCCAGGAATCTAGAATAATATCTCACATTCTTAAAGTGATCACTTGAGAAAAGTGTAGTATCCTCCCAATGGAGCATAACCAAATTAGCGTAAATGGGAGCGCAAGTGGCTCCCATCGCTACTCCTTTTATTTGTTTAAAGTGTTCACCTTCAAAGTATATATAATTGTTTTCTAATACTAGGGCCATCATTTCTTCTAACAGGCTAATTTCATCCCATTCAAGATTAGCATATTTGTACATACTAGCACTAAATGCTTCTAATCCTTGCTCTTTAGGAATACATGAAAAAAGGTCAATCACATCTATAGTGAGGAATATTATATTTTCAAATTTCAAATCCATAGGAAAATTCTTTAAAAATACCCAAGAATCCTTGACCATGTGGGAAACTTGGTCATAAATAGGTTTCAATTTATGATCAATGTATTTACCAATTGGAAAAGTCTTTGATTTGTTTCCTGATACTATTGGACGAAATGGTGGGTCTTGTATATTTTTGTGGATCTTGGGTATTCCTACTAGGGTAGCCAATTTTGGAAATTTTACAGATAGGAAGTCAAAGGTCTCCTTTGTGATTCTGTTTTCTAGGAAATATTCTTCTAAATAAGAATCAGTCCTTTGATATGCTATATTAAGTTCGTTAAGGGATATAGAGGAATAATTTCCTGAAAAATGTAGTAAATCATATATCTTTTTAGTATATTGTATATTGTCATATAAAACGGTACCACCACCCTTATCTGGTCTCATGACCCTTATGTTGTCATTTTCCTTGAGGTCTCTTATTAATCGTTCTTCATTCTTGGTTAAGTTGGCACCACTGGCTAAATGTTTGAGTTTGTTCGATTCTTGATATATTTCTCTAATTGTAATATTTTCATATAGCTCGATACTAGGATTACTAGGAGGATTAAATTTGCTTTTTACCTTAAACAGGGGACTTGTATTTTTGTTCTTAAGAGAATCTTTCTTATCCAGGACATTTAGATTTTCAAAATAAATAGATAAATTTGCTTTTCGAATATATTTTTTTGAATTCAATCACTGTGTCTGTCAAATTAAATCTAGGAATTGGAACAAATTTTTCTCCTTTACTAAATAGATCAAAATGTGTTTTTTCTATTTCGATATCAGTATAGTTGAATATCTTGAAATTATTAAAAGTATAAACATTTCCATCTACTACAATCCTGTTGCTATGATTGTTACTACTATTTTTTGCTTGTTCCCCTTCATATGTTAATACCATTTCTTTCTCATGTATTTCTGGTTCCCATATTGATGTGGTTGGGAGTATTGTTTTCCCCGATATTGAAAATCCCCCTGATATGTATATCTATCATTACGATAACCTGTATTTACCCCTTTACTATTATCCATGTCAGAATTTTCCCCTTTATAGCATCTAGGTTTATGAAAATCTTCTTTGGGGTTTGTTTTAGATCTCATTTCTGGCCAGATATATGCCCTATTACTATTGTACTGCTCTTTGTCTCTTGTAAGCTTTTTTTGTTTCCTCTGTGTAATGTTAGAAATCCAAGTTTTGGCTTCGTGGTATTGCTTGTTATATAATTGTTCCCATTGAGGAAATAAAAGGTCATTTTACGTAACATCCCAGCCAGCTGAGATTTTGGTTTTACGGAGCGAAGCACTTATTGGTGAACTCCTTCATTATTTTACAGTATTCCTTAGCTTGTAGTAGGGAAGTTGTATGTCACATGTATGCTCCCCATGCACGGCGTAGGGCATAAATATGACATATGGGTGTACATTCCTCAGAACTTGTTTGCCGTCAGTATGAACACTTTCGTCTACTGGTTGCCAAGCCTTTTATAGATACGTGTACCACTGGTGTTTTTCTTATCTTATTTTTTGTGGTTGTTGGATTACATGTCATCCAGAAAGGGGAACTGCCAGTGTGTGACAGATTCTCCAGAAGGACTGTCGCAAGCGTTTTGTTTTGCTTAGGTGCTTCTCATGACCATACATCTTGTCCTGTTTTGTGACATGTTTGTCCCTAAAATTTTCATGGTCTCTCCTCTTCAGCTGTTTACTTTGAGAACCAACGTCTTAAATTGTTGGTTCAGGGTACAATGGCAGAATCATCCCAACGTGCAAGTCAGCCATCTGTGAAGAAGGGCCAAGAAAGTTTGACCAGATTATTCTGCTGTATGGCCTCCACCAAGGCTGGTGAAAACCCTGTTGATAGCCTGGTTCTTCAGTCGGATTCCTATGTCAAGTCTGCTTCTGAGGCCGGCATGGACCCAGCTTTTTGCATGTCCTCGGAGGCTCTGCATATGTCTTGTTTCAGATGTTCGGGGGGAGCTGCGGCTGGTTATATCCGAAGGGCCTAGGGATGTTCCGAAGATCCTTGTTGGGGAGGAAATTCTCCCTGTTCTGATTGTTAGGGGTTGAACAGCCTAAAAAGTTTACGGCTGATGTCCCTTTGAAAAATAGACTAAGCATATTTCCCCTGCTCTTAAGGATCCTCAGTGTGAATGGCAGGATTTCACATGCAGTCTGTTTAATGGGCTCATGGCTTTGAAGCCCCCTCAGGAAGTTTGTTCCTGCCCCCCTTGACCACCTACTCATCTTAAGAGGCCTAGGGAGCAGGATTCTTCTAATGAAGAATCTTTGGCATATTCCTTCTAGATTCCCTCTGCTTTGGATTATGGTTCTGAGGAAGAGGACTCTTAGTCCAGATTCTCCTTTTAAGATTATTTCCTTTGGGGATACTGTTTCCCATATGATGGAGTTTTTCAAATGGGACTTGTACCCAGGTTTCTGATGCTCACTTGAAAGAGGTCATAATACCTCTTTTGGAGTCTCTTGAGCCCTCTGCTGTTCCTCTTGTGCTTGCTGTTCTGTTACACGTTTTCTGCAGCTTTCCAGGCTTCTGATTCCCAGTCCCCTGCTCCTAAAAAAAAAAAAACACTGATAGGTATTATAAGGTGCTTGATTGTAAATTTCTTTACAGGTGTCCCTCTGCTGACCCTTCTGTTTCTTTTTCTTCTGATAATCCCTCTGTACTTTTACCTTCTAAGCTGCTTCCCTCTGACAAGGATGACAGAACCATGGAAAGATTGAGTAAGAAGGTTTACACTGCTGGTACTCTTGTCATTTAGGGCTGTGAATTAACAGAACCATATGACCAGATAGGATTTGGCCCTTCTCTGTCAGGCTATTCACGTTTTTTCAGATCTTCCTGATTCTGAGGGGAAGGCTTCAGCTGTCTGTTGCAGCCCTCTTCTCAAATAGCTCACCATTCCATTAAATGTAGTTGTGACGTAGCTGATGCCTCTTCTAGAGCTGCTGCTTTTGGTTCTGTGTTAAGGATGTATTTGTGGCTTTATCTTCATCCTCTGCCTGATGATATTAAGGCCAAGTTGATGGATGCTTCTCTTGACAATAAAAATATTTTGTTCTGCAACTGCTGAGTTTTTTAAGCCTCTTCAGGAAAAGGGAGTGGCTATGCAGGAATTAAAACATATTTGTTTCCTCCTGTTCCCAAATTTCAGAGGAATTATTCTACCAAGTCTGCCTTTGTAGACGGTCTTGCCCTCTTCCCAAAGGTTAAAAGGGTGATAGAAGGGCTCCTTCTGCTAAGTGTACCCAGACTCGTACATCTCAGAAGCCTCCTTTTCCAAACAAGCCAGGTTCTGCCTGGTTATCCTCCCCCTCCATTATAAATGAATTTTCTCCATCTCTTCTTTCCCTGTCCCTTCTCAGTTGATTAAGGAGCACTCAGTATTCTTAGGTTCTTATCCATCACTCGTCAGGGGTATTGCATGGTTTGGAAATCTCTTCCCCCTTTCTTGGGCATTCCTCAACCTTCTAATAAACAGCTGCCCTTTTTTTCTGGATGTTCTTCAGAGCCTTATGTCTTAAGGAACCATCCAAGCAGTTTTTTCTCCTCAAACGTGGAAGGAATTTCATTACAGAATGTTTCTGGTTCCCAGGAAAGAATGCACCTGAAGAACCTATTCTGGATCTTTCCCAGCTCAGCAACTTTTTGAAGGTTCCTTCCTTTCAGATGTTATCCCTTCAAACCTGGTTTTCTGTTCTGCCTCAGGCTTTCCTAGCCTGTCTAGATCTTGAGGCTTTCTTAGGCATCTTTGAGATCCAGATAAACTATCTCCATATTCCTATTCATCCCCTTTTCATGAAGTGTTTTCCTATTTTTCCTTGCATTTCCAGTTCTTTGCTTTGCCCTTTGGCCTTTCTACTGCCCCAAGGGTCTTCACCAAATGCCTTGCTCCTGTGATTACTTTTTGCAGGATGAGAGGAATACTTTATTCTGGCTTCCTCTCCAGAGACTTTGCTTCCGCATCTTCACTGTGCTATTTGTCTACCGCAAAGCCTAGGGTTTACAGTGAATTTCCAAAAATCCTTCTCAGGATCATGTTTTTCTCAGGTGCAAGCTCCAGACCATTGCAGTGCTGCCTTCCCTGCTTCCTTCCAAGGCTGTGACTCTCCTTTCTTTCACTCCCTTCTCCCTTTGGTCTCGATTGCGGCCTTGGAGTTGAGTATTCTGAGGTTCATGGCTTCCACCATTCCTGTACTTCATTTTGCCAGGCTTTGTATGAGAAAGCTACAGTGATTTCTAAAGTGAGTCTGGCTTCAACATTCTCATCCTTTGGACTTCACAATTCCTCCTCTTCCATGCCTCAAATTAGAGTTTCAGGGGTGGTTTCATCAACTGTCAATCAATCCAGGGCTTCCTTTTCAGCCACCAGTACCTGCTCAGGAACTCTTTATCTGATGATGGTTCTGATCCCTCGAAACTGACTCTGCCATTATACAAAGCTCACGGCAGCCAAAAATTCTCGAGCTAAGGCTCTACTTATACCGCCTCTCTTCCCATTACCCCAGATCTCATTTGCCATGTAGAAAATTGGATGCATCAGCCAATGCACTTAGCAAGTGCTTAAGAATTTTCTCATTTTTCTGATTTATACTGCTTTAAACTCTCTAATTCCTTAATACTTAGTGTCATTTGAAACTTTTGTTGTGTGAGTGACCCTTTTGGAGCTTTATATCCTTGTTTTTTTCACCTCATAGTATTTCTTTTTAACCATTGTTGGTAATAAGCCGCCTCTTCCCTCTTAGTGTTGGTAACGCTTTTAATACCATCGTGGTATTTTTCTCTTGTGCTTTCCTTCCCTTCTTTTACCCATGTAGGTATTCCTTATATGCTATAGTTAGTACATCTTTATAAAAAAAATATACATATATATATATATATATATATATATATATATATATACATACATACATACACACATATATATATATATATATATATATATATATATATATATATATATATATATGCACACATATACACACACATGCACACACTTCATTAATCTTTCTTTCCCTTTTTTCTTCTACGAGCGTGTACGTGTCTTGTACACTAACTAGATGACATGGCAGAGAAACAGAGGGACCTCCGGGTTTAAACAGTGTAAGGACTGCGGCAGAAAGATGTCCAATTCTGATGGGCATCTTTCTTGCGTCTATTGCCTGGGTGTCCCTCACCTGGAAATTCTTTGTGATATCTGTATGGGCTTTAGCACCTGAACTCTTGCAGAGGCACAAAACAAGTCAATTCTAAAGGATTGTTAGTGTCCTTTTAGTGAAGCTCTATCTGAGGTGGAGACTTCAAAATCTTCGAAGTCTGAGTAAATCGAAAAAATGGTGCCGTTTGGTACTGTCTTCCCCTAAGGTACATGACTCCAGATCTTAAAAATTCCCAGGTTTTGACAAATTCTTTGGAACCAAAGTAAAAAATACCAAAAAATGTCAAACTTCTGCTCCGGCACCAAAGACAACTAAATCAGCATCAATGCCATCAGCTATTGAATCCACTGAAACCACTTTGGTGCCAACGACCTCTCCAGCACTGACAATAGTTGCATCTATCCATTTGGTTCCATTTACCTCCTCTATACAACAGACGGTGGTGCCGAAGGCCGATTATTCTAAGTACTCCCCGGTGTAGATAATTCCCCTTAAGTAGACCCCTTTGTGGGCCAGCAGCTGAGTCTCTCTGTGGACAGACCAGAGTCTCCTTCAGGAGTGTCAATTTTTTCCTCCACGAGTCTGTCAGAATTGGATGCATTCAGATTAATTGACCAGCTCTTGGCAGCCAGAGGCCTTCCTGCACCCTCACGGACCTCCCTCTCTCCCTCCCAGAGCCGAGGCTTACTCTCCCAGGACTCCTACATATATTCCTCCTTCAGCCTGCTCTCAGGTCTTAGAGCCCATTGCTTCGACGCTGCTGGTGCCAATTGCCTTGGTGCTGACGGTGGATCTTAACTCTGTACCGGAATCTTTTGTGTGGTCTTCGGCTCCTTTGGGACCATCACACCTATGGGACCAAGATTTGGCTGCCAGGTACAGGATCCTTGGACCGGCTCAGATTGTTTCTGTTGTGCCGTCCATGGTTTTCGGGACCATGGTAGTTTAAAGTCCTCTCTTGGCTCCTATTCTTGGGAGGCGGCTCGTCCAAGAGGGGTGTGACCCCAGTTCTGAGGTTGTTTCTCTGTTCCAGGCTTCCATCCCGGTTCAGGCAGGCCTGCCTTCCAAATTATGGAGAGAGTTTTTGCCTCAGGCTCCTAGTTGGTTCCATCACCGTCTGAGTGCCATATTTTTGTTCTCTCCAGTTTGCAGCTGCCACAATCTATTACGTCTGGACAGCAGACACAAAAGCAGCAAGATACCTTGGTTCTGGGTGCCCCCTCTTAGGAATCCTCCTCAGAACTTCCTCCTGAGGAGCCACCTCATAAGTGATTGTACAAGAGGAAGCACCTGGATTATCCAGAAAAATGCGTCACTGAGGATACAGATTACAATGAAGGGGGAATGGTCCTCACGATCACCCCCTGAAGATGTCTCCTTTGGAGACATCCTGGAAATATTAAAGCAGAGGGGTAATTGGAAGCCCTCAAACCCATCCTCCTGAGGAATCTGTTTTCTTGCAAGCTATTCGTGCCCATCCATCTACTTCTTGGATGGCCCCACCCACTGACGAACTAATCAGATTGATCGTTCAACATGCGTGGAAGGCTCCTGACACCATAGAGCCTATTTCCTGGAGACTGGATAAGATTCTGTCAGCCCCAGAGGATCAGCCCCATTGGTCTAAGGTTCTAGCAGTGGATGCCATGGTAGTGGCCACCAAAAAGGAACTCACTGAAGAGAGTTCAACTGTCCATCCTCCTAACCGAGAGTCCCGGACGATGGACAGATTTGGGAAAGCGGGTCTTTGCTTCATCATCATTTGCTGTTCGGTTCTTGAATATTTTGGCACACTTCACTAGATTCCAAGGGGATCTGATAACTCTGCTTTCAGACACCTTAGTAGGAGCAGTGTCTGACAAAGATCCAGATGAGGTTGCCTCTCAGCTTGCCACCCTGGAGTCTATTTCAAATTCGTCCATGCAGCTTATTACGCATACAGCCGAAGGAACGTTCAGAGCAGCGGATACAGGCATTGCCATTAGGCTCCACGCCTGGATGTGCTTGTGTGATTGTTGACCCCTTCAAGTCTTCTTTTGTCAATGCTCCTGTTGATGCTACTTCATTGTTTGGCCCAAAAGTTAGAAACAGGTTGGCCAGGTGTGAAAAGGACAGTAAGACCCTTTCTGCTGTGGGCATGTGTTTTTCCGCTGCCCAACAACCGTACTCTAGGAATGAGAGGAGAGGAAAAATGTGGGTCAAGAAGACCCAAGAGCCTTTTTGGGACACACTTGGCGAGTATTCCCCCCGGAGCAGAGGGGGAGCTCTTCTGGAAGACATCTCTCCCATGGAAGAGGAGGTCCACGTGACCAGGGTTCCAGAGATTACTTTTCTGGGCAACCTTGCCATTGCTCCTGAGCAGAGGCCTGATTGCTTACCTTTGGAAGCAGTTGGGAGAAGATTTTTCTCTGCACCATTCAGCCTGGCACACAATAACATCGGATTCCTGGGTGCAGAAAATCACCAGAGGTTACCGCATTCCCTTCAGTCTTTTTCTCAAACCCCAAAGTTGAATACCTGATGATCCACCCAGTCAGAGGGATCTAGCAGCACTAGAAGTTTAAAAGCTGCTTTAAAAGAGTCATCCAAGCAGTCCTACCAGACACAATAGGATCCGGATTCTACTCAAAATTCTTTTTAGTGCCAAAGAAGACAGGGGACTGGAGTCATCTTGGATCTTATCCTATTGAACAAATTTGTACAACAGACAAAATTCTGGATGGTCACAGGTTCAGTCTATCCTTTTTTTAGAGAAAGATGATTAGATGAGCTCTGTCGATCTTCAGGATGCATATTGCCACATAAAAATGGACAAGCGCACCAGAAGATAAGCGCACCAGAAGATATCTCCACTTCTGCCTAGGAGCCAGTCATTACCAATTTCGAGCACTGCCCTTCGGTCTCACCACAGCCCCCAGGGTGTTCACCAAATGCATGGCAGTTGTAGCAGCTCATTTGAGACTACAGGGATTTTGTGTTTCTCCTTATCTAGACAACTGGCTCCTCACCGCCCCCTTCAGGCATCTACTGCTTTGCACCATAGACTCTGTTCTACATCTTGCAGAAATCTTAGGCATTTCAGTCAACAGAGAAAAATCACAACTATCCCCCACGCAGGACCTGGAATTCATCGGAGCAAGGCTAAATACAGTATCTTGTGTGACCTTCTTTCCTTCCTCATCACAGGTTATTAAAGCTAAGATCTTCAAATGACCCTCTCCCAAGACACATTTCCTGCTCGTCTGTACTACAACTTCTCGGATCCATGGCAGCAGCAATAACTTTAGTTGTAGTCATCACTTGTGGCTTATCCCTGCTAGGTAGCCTTTAGCCGGCCCGAATACCAGAGTAAAGGATTTCCCTTCTGTGTCGGCTGCAGGTCGCCAGAGACTGACATCAGGTTATCTGTGCTATAAAGAGAGGCAGTCGATGCCATTACATCAGTCTTTCTTGCCGTGGAGGCCGAAGCAGTTTGCAAGTGCGTCATTCGCCCGTTGCCAGAGTGAGGGAGAATACTACTAAAGAAAGCCAAGTGCCCTGTTGGGGATCCTTTTTCTTGCACTTAAATGCTGTCCGAAAAAGTAAATAACTGTCTCCGTTGTGGAAAACAAATACCACACTGAGACTTTCATAATCTCTGTGTAACTTGTCTAGGCCCAGACCATGATGTCCCCTGTTGGTTCTGTGCTTTATATAATGCTAAGACCATCCATAGAAGAGCTGATTTTGTAGCTAGGCATTTCAGGGAGGTTAGCTTACTCACGTGAAATGGCGTCCGTTGGTCAGTTGACTGTCAATTCCCAAAAAGAGAAAAGATAAGGAGACAGACCTCAGAAGGTTAGGCCCACAGACTACACAAATCAGGAGTCAGCCAGCCTTCCTTCTACCAATTCAGTAGAACTCTGTGAGGTAAATTTGCAGCCACTGACAGCTGCAGAGCCATCGCAGGCCTCTACTGAGACCCTTCTGAAGTCCGGTACGGCTCCAGATCAAGCTCCTTCAACTGTTTTGACAGTCGTCAGCACCTCAGTTGGGTCCAGAGTCGCTTTGCAGGCATCTGCTTCTGAGGAGGCTGTTCAGGTGACTGACGCCAGGCATAGACTGGCCACGCCACCAGCAAAATCAACTAGACCCTTCAAATCTCTGAGGCCTAAGAGCAAGGCCACTCCTAGAAGAGCCCCTTCTTCAGTGCCCAGTCACCAGTTTCCTCCCACCCAACCTGCTCAGTCTCACCAGTTACTTAGAATGGCTGAAGATTAAATTACCCCCATCAGGGGTAACCAGTCTACTCTTGCTACCCCACCAAAAGAAAAACGGATCATTCACCTGAAATGCTTTCAGAGTCGCAGTCTGAGGACTCTGAATTTCTAGACTCAGACACTGAACAACAGCCCCTGACAGCTTTTGAGGATTCAGATGCTGAGGAATCCATTTCTTCAACCCCCCCCCCCCCCCAAGGACCTTTCTTTCAGGGAAAACTTAAATTCACTCAGGGAGCATTTCCATTGGGAGGCCCAAGACTACCCCCAGTCAAAGAAGAGACTGAGGGAGTTCCTGGACTTGCCTCAGTACAAGCCCTTAGTCATTCTGCCCATCCTGGATGTGGTGGAAGACTCCTTCTTGGAATCTGGCATCACCCCTAATGCCCTACCCCCTGCACCCAGAAAACCTGACAGATACTACAGGGTACCAGACTCCCACATGTATCTGTTTTAGAACCATGCTGCTGACCCAGAAGTCATTACCCAGGGATCCAGAGGAGCTAGGACCAGCTCCTCCAAAAACCCAGTACCCTCTGACAAGGAGAGCAGAGCCTTGGACCGATGGGGCAAAAGGTCTACACTTTGGCCACCTTAGCCATTAGAGTCCTCAATTGCCAATTTCAACAAAACATGCTGTAATTAGTAAAGCAAAAACATTTCCACCTTACCAGAGAACTAGGAGATTTGATCCTCTCCAGCTCTCAAGTGGCAAAGCATTCCCTGCACTGTGGATTTGATGCTCTAGAAGCCCGTAGCAAGAGCTGCCGTTTCAGGATCAGTCATAAGAAGGCATGGATGGCTGAGAGAGCAGCCTTTGCCTGGCCAGGTAAAATCTAAGTTTTGGGACGCCCCCTTGGATAGGGAACTACTGTTTGGCCCAAAAGCAGAGGAAGTAATTAAAAAAATGGAGGACAAAGCTAAATTTATGCAGACAGTCAAAGACTTCCTGCAAGTGCAGCCACCCAGATTCAGCAGGAACTTTCCAACAAAACACTGGTCCTTTCCTGCACAACCCAAAGCTGTGCCTAGGAAAGGGTGCAGAGATAGGTCCTTCAGACAGCACAACAAAGGCCCAGGCAGTGGTCCTGTACTACACTTAGGCAAAGGAGTTATAAATCCACTCCCTACTCCAAGGACCTAGAATGACTCCCCCTCTGCCCCTCCACCACCCTCACCAGGCTAGGAGGAAGGCTGTCTCTATTTTTAGACAAGTGGCAAACCATCCCAACAGATCGCTGGGTACTAAACATCATTTCAAAGGGGTGCATGTGCATTTTCAAAGAAAGCCCAAGATTTTCAGGATTTCCAGATTTCCCTGCAAACCAAAGAGCAGAGGCCATCTACCAAATTCAAAAACTCATTGCTCAGGGATCAGTGGAACCAGTGCCAGAGAAATAAGCAAGAAAAGGTTTCTACTCGAAGCTGTTCCTGGTACCCAGAAAAGAGGGCATCTTGTGCCCCATTCTAGACCTATCCACCTTAAATTGTCCTTCCAAGTGCCAAAATTCAAAATGCTGACCCTTCAAAACCTATTACATATGTTGGATGCAGCCACCTGGCTAGTGACCCTAGATCTCAGACAACTACCTCCCTATCCCCATCAAGGAGTTGCCTACATTTCAAAGCAGGCTCAGAACACTTTCAGTTCTCTGTTCTGCCCTTTGGCTCATCTACTGCTCCCAGAGTCTTCAAGTGCCGGGCCCTGGTCATTGCCTTTTGCAGACAGCAAAACATCCAGATTTACCCTTGTCTGAGTGACTGCCTCATTCAGGCAAGACACCAAGGAAAAACGCCTGCAAGAACTTTCCTTTGTCCCAACTCTTCTAATCTCTCTAGAATTCACCATCAGCAGAGAAAAATCCCATTTCTAAACCAGAAGGCAGATGACCTTCCTAGGAGCTCTCCTGGACACAACTACCAAAGAGCCTTCCTCTCTGCAGAGAAGCAGAGCTTTCTCCCACTTTACTTTTCTCAGCTAGCTCTCAGGGCACATCTCACAACAAGGAAATCCCTGCAAGCGCTTGGGTACATAGCTTTCTGCATTCTTCTGGTGCCTTTAGCTAGGCTGCACATGAGAACTACAGTGATATCTCAAGAACCTATGGAGCCAACATTGCCAGTCACTGGAACACCAGCTGCCTCTGATCCACTGTTTAAGGAAGGAATTTTTATGGTGGGTAGAAGCTTGTACTTGGAACAGGGGTCTACCCTTCATCACCATTCCTCAAGACTAGACCATCACCACCGATGCCTCAGACAGCCTAGGGGGCTCATCAAAAAGATGTGTACTCAGGGCACCTAAGATCAGGGAGACTTTGCCCTCCACATCAACCTGAAGGAATTGCTAGCGGTACACAGAGCTATAATAGCATTCAAGAGCCACCTCAGACCAGGAGTCATTCTGATCAAAACAGACAACACCACAGTCATGTGGTACATCTACAAATGGGGGGAACACACACTTACCCCTTGTGCTACCTAGCTAGGCTTGTCTGGCAGATGGCTTCAACAATGGGTCTGCATCTGATAGCCCAGTACATTCCATGGGAGCACAACACCCTGGCAGACCACCTCAGCAGGAGTGTCCTGAACCCACACGAGTGGCAGCTACATAAGTAACCTTCCTCTACATCACACATCTTTAGGGATTACCAGAGGCAGACCTCTTTGCAGCATTTCAGAATGGGCAGCTAAACATGTTCTGCTCCAGGGATTTCAATCCATGAGCATGGAAGGTGGATGCGCTCTCCTTTTCCTGGGGCCACCTGTTTTGTGCATGCTTTCACTCCCTTACCATTGATTCCCAGGCTACATTTAAAGATCAGGGAGAAAGGGCCAAGGACTGTCCTCATTGTCCAAAACTGGCCCAGACAGTACTGGTACCCCTTACTCCTCAGCCTAACCAAGGAGTTACCCATCAGCCTGCCTCTCACAGAAAAGCTGTTAATCCAAGAGAAAGGGTCAGTACTGCACCCATGTCTTGACACACACAGCCTGTCCGCATGGCTTATACCCCAGAGGTGGAGAACAGGCCATTACTGAGCAAATAGGTCATGGATATCATTAGAGGCCAGAAGGCCCAGTACCAGAAAAACATATTCTGCCAAATGGAAAAGATTCACTGCATGGTCCTAAACTTAGGGTGAAAACCGCGCCCATGCCTCTCACCTTGCTTCTGGACTACCTAGCGGAGTTTGTGCAAAAGGGATTGTCTTAGTCCTCTATCAGAATCCATGCCTCATCTATCTCAGGTCATTCCCCCAACAGAACAACCTCAATTTTCCCATCCCATGTTAAAACAATTCCTTAGAAGGAGTATCGCACATTAGACCTCCTAGGAGGCCACTCACCCCAGCCTGGGATTTGAACTTTGTCCTTGAGAAATTGACCTTACCCTCTTTTGAACCCAGCTGCCTTAGCAGAAATAAATCACCTCTCTTGGAAGACTACCTTCCTGCTGGCCATAACCTTAGCCAGAAGAGTTTCTGAACTACAGGTTGTCATGGCCATTGAACCTTTCATTATTTACCATCCAGACAGGGTATCCCTTAGTACCAACCCCTCCTTTATGCCTGAGGTGATGTCTGATGTGGATCTTAATCAGATCATCCATCTCCCTAACTTCTTTCCATATCCACAAAATGGGGGGAGAGAATTATCCATACTTTAGACATGCACAGGCAGCTTAGATACTGCCTAGATAGAACCAAGTCTCTCAAAAAGACTGACCAACTGCTGGTCAGCTTCACCCCTGGGGCAGAGAGGGGAAACCTATATCCAAACAGACAATTTCCAAATGGCTATCACACTGCATCTATTTCTGCTACTGTTTTCATGGAAAGGTACCTCCCAAATCAGTCAGAACCCATTCTACCAGGGCAGCATCAACTTCCACTGCCTTCCTCAGAGGCATCCCTACCAGGGACATTTTGGAAGCTGCCACCTGTCCACACCTTCACAAAACGCTTACCAGCTGGCTACTTTTTCCAAATCCAGGGCAGGCTTTGCTTCAGCAGTCCTACAGGGCATTGTAGCTTCCATTTAAAGCAATAGAAGCCTATTCTCCAGCTCCTTCACTGCATTCCTACCACCCTATCTTTCAGCTTTGGGAATCTTGCCACAAGTGATGACTGCAGCAGTGAAACACGAAGAATCTAGTACGGTTGTGTACATTTACAATAAATGCAGTTAGTGTATTCACTGTTGCAGTCCTGTTTCCCTTCCACCTTTCTGCCTTTCTCTTTTCCATCTATCCTATGGCCTTACCCGGGCTGGCCTTCTTCAGGCCTTCTTGGAAGGACTCTTAGGGGTTGGGGCAGGAAAAAGTGATGTAATGGGGTCTGCTGCCTCTCTTAATAGCACTGACGACCTGAAGTCAGTCTCGGGCGACCTGCAGCCTACGCAGGAAGGAAATCCATTACTCTGGTATTTGGGCTGGCCGATGGCTACCCAGCAGGGATAACCCACAAATGACTGCAACAAGTGAATACACTCTAACATCTACATTTATGGTAAGTGTACACAACTGTACTTTCCCATAGCAAAGCATCACATGAGGTTGCTTCAGTGGCTCCTAGCATCATAATTGTCAATTCTAACACACCCCCATGTCCCATCCAGTCTTAATAAATCACTACAAGAAGAATTTATATTGGTGGATGAAGCTAGAAGAAAATTTGTGGAGTAGTACCTTCTCAGCCCAGGGCCGTAGTGACCACGGATGCTTCCCAGATAGGGTGGGGGCATTTTCTGGTGAAGACTGTGCAAGGCATTTGGACCCCCTAAGAGGCCAGTTTGCACATCAGTGTCCTAGAACTGAGGGCAGTGCTTTTAGTGTTGTAAGCATTTCCGTCTGCCCTTCCTTCAGGGACAATTGCTATACAATCAGACAACATGTCTGTGGTCTGGTATATCAACAAATGGGGGAACCAGATCCTGTCCTCTGTCGGGAAGCTGTAAGAGTTTGGCAATGGACAATCACCACTAACCACTTTCTGGTAGCGCATATCCTGGGGAACTCCAACGTTATGCGGACAAACTGAGCAGATGTATCCTTTGGCCTCATGAGTGGTTTATCAATCCCAGCGTAGCAATGAAGATTTTTCACCGATGGGCTCAGCCTTGCTGCGATCTGTTCGCCTCTCCCATAAACCACAAATGCAGCAGCTACTTTGCCCTAATTCCCCCTCACTGGGAGTTCCCAAGAGGTGCACTTCTTCACGATTGGCCCCTGGGACTTCTGTATGCCTTTCCCCCATTTCCACCAATTCCCCAGTTTGAGTAAAGCCCAATGGTTGAGAAGCAAAGTAATTCTCATTGTACCTTATTGGCCCCGTCAAGTCTGGTTTCCCTTTTTTGGCCTCACCTGATTCACTGCTCATGGACTCTGGATCCATCTCCAGACCCCTGGTATCTCAACCTCAGGGCTTGGTGCATCCAACATTCAACATCTCAAGCTAATGGCTTGGGTTCTCCAATTCCAGTAATTGCCAGGCAGAACAACTTGTCCTCTCCAGTGTAGAAGATGCTTCTGGCTTCCCATAAACCGTCCACCAGGAAAATGTACCTAAACAAATGGAAAAGATTCTCAGTTTGGATGTGTACAAACTGCATTGATCCTTACTCGCACCAGTTGATAAGGTCTTGGAATACTTGGCCACCTTATTTCATTTGGGAGCCTCAATGTCTACAAGTAAGGTTAGTCTAGCTGCCATTTTGAATTTTCTTAACTGTTTTGATGATCATTCATTGATGTCTCATAGTCTATGCAAAATTTTTCTTAAAGGCGCTCAGCATTTAAAACCCCCCTTTCAAAGATCTGGTGGCACCGTGGGATTTTACTTTAGTCTTAATGTTGAATTTGTCAGCCAGCAGCCACTTGTGACCTAAAGTTTTTATCTTGGAAGACCCTCTTCCTAGTAGCTATCATGTCTGCTAGGAGAATTTGAGTTACAAGCTTTGTGTGTGGATCAACCATATATCTTCCACAAAGAAAGAGCATCACTCAGAACCAATCCCTCCTTCCTTTCAGTAGTTGTCAGAGTCCATTATCAACCAGACCACAGACTTGCCAGTCTTCTTTCCAAATTTTTCAAAGGAGAGTACTGCTTGCAGAACAAAATCGTGTAGAAAATCAGACCCAATTATTTCTATCCTTTTCAGGTGCCCGATTGGGCATACCAGTATCAAAGATCACCTTGTCAAAATGGTTGAGACTGCATTACCTTTATATACAACCAAAATAAACTCAAACTACCAACAAAGGTTAGAGCTCATTCTACGAGATCTGTTTCCACGTCAGCGGTCTTCCATTCCAGAGCTTCTGTGGAAGACATATGGGCAGCTTCAACTTGGGCTACTCCACATACCTGTATTACTCATTAGACATGGTCTCCAGGGGCAGAGCATCCTTTGGGTATAGGGTGGTCAGGAATATCCTTCCTTAGGTCCGCCCAGGATCTAAAGTAGCTGGGGACTCTGTCCCATCAGTCAAGAATAAATGCAGATTGACAACATCAGATAGACGTTATGCTCTGACTATAACCTCCTGTCTCTGTTGTCAGTCTTCATTCATTTTTGACATCCCACCATCCTGCCCCCTCCTAGAGACTCCTGGAGGTTCGGAACTAGTTCTGGGGTTTCATAGGGTTGTTCCTCAAACATGGCTTCCATATTTTCTTATCTGATAGGCAAACTCGATCTGAGGTAATAGGAAGAGACAACTAAATAGAAACGTTCAATGTATTGCAAACAAAATAAAGTTTTTGGGAAACTCCATCAGTATTCACATTCATTTACAAAAATACCTCTTATATACTCTAATAAAATACACCATGTGAAACAGCCATCCAATAAATGATGAACAGTTAAATAATAGTTAAATGCCCAAAAGTTTCTTCAAAAACCAAGATGTTTAAAATCTAAAATACACACACTTTTTCATTTATACTGTTTTTGTTTGTTTATTAAAATAGGTGTTATTGTGATCATATTATTTAATCCAGGTTGTCTATCTGCTTCTAACCTGGTAATCCACCTATATTCTGCCATCTCAAGTTTATTATTTAGGTCTCCTACTCTAAGGTTCCTATGTATTATCTTGAACACCTTAAACTTAAAAATGTGCTGATCTCCCTTGTCCATAATGTGTTTTGCTAGTGCATTCGTTGCTACATGCCTTCTAATTTCGGATTTATGCTCTATAATGCGGTCTTTCAACCGCCTTGAGCATTTACCTACATAAAAACAATTACATTTTAAACATGTTCCCAAATACACTGTACAGGTAGTATTACATGCTGCTTGACACCTAATTTCATATTTCCTATTAGTTACGGGATGTTCAAAGTGTCTCAACTCACAAATATTCCCACAGCAACTACAATTATAACATGGAAGTGTACCATGCGTATTTACTATTGGAGTTATTACAGTAATATTAAAATCCCTATAATTGCCTTTTCAAATTAACGCTATTTCTGTAGGTAAATCTGTTTATTACCCAAGATAGTAACTAATTTATCCATCGACATTCATATTCGCCAATTCTTTTGTAGACTGCCTTCCACCTGCCTAGTCATATTAGTATATGTGGTAACGTATCTAATTGGGTCACCTCTAGAACTATTATTTTGTACTGTTAAATGGGCATGCTGTACTTGACTTTTCCTTCAATACGCTATTCATGGCACTATAAACCAAATCTTTATTATATCCTCTACTAATAAAATCTTCGGTTAGATCCCTCATTTGTTCCTATTCAAGTGACTATAATTGAGGGGTGTGTGTGTAGGAGTCCTAGATCTCAATTGTCCCTAGTATTGTCTCATGTTTTGCTGTGTTCCCTACAAGAGGTCTGTTTTTTCTGGCAAGTTTGTTGTGGATTGTAGTAGACAAATAATGACAAACATGAGTGTCAGACTTTGTACCTTTCAGAAAATGCAGAATGTGTTCTAGCATTTGTCTGTATAAGAGCAATATTTAGTATCTGTTCCCAATTTGAGTTTCTGCCCCTGATTCTTTTTGGGTTTGGGGTGATGAGATATGGTGTGCATATGTATGACAGCAACAACTTTAAATCCGATTGTAGCCATTTGTTCTTTCCTTTTAATCTCTCTTAATCCCAGTGGGTGCATAGGAAGTGATTATTTTTTGGGGTAGGCAGACAGTATTTCATGTATCCTTGTAAATATTTGTCATCTCAATGTGTTGGCAAACACAGTTTTTGCCACTTGGACACAATTTATTTCTTCCTTGAAAGAAAATAAGGCTTAATTCCTTTACTTAGTCTGAATTTCTTTACTTGGACAAGATTTTATTAAAGCCTTCATTGGATCAAAGGTTTGTGGAAGAAGCTCTAAAATTCACCCCAGTGTGTCTAACACCACATTAGCCCCAGACCCCTGGGTTATTAATAAATTCAGTTATTTATCTGTGGTCTTGGCCAGACTTTGAGCTTAAGACCAAACATAGAAACAGTCATCCAGGTGGTGTGCCACCTTCATTTTATGTCTTAAAATACCAGATTCTGTGTATTGCAATTAAAAGTTCCTGTTAGCAATAGCTTAGAAATAAAAACTGGCCCTTTTCCACAGGTAGTTGAAGTACTGTGTCAACAGTCTGGTTAAGTGATATTAATCATTTGACCCCCTCTAATCTTTAACTCTAATCCACCTTGTGCCCTACTTTATCATCTCATCCTCATTCCTGCTAACATTTTCTTCTCTCCATTTGTTTTTCTTCCCCAGACTTATCCTTCTCAGGGCTCTATAAATATCTTCTGTTGGTATAGATCTAATTCCCCCCATCATAGTTCTCCACTGCCTTTGTATTAATTTTATCCCTTAATCCACCAAGAGTTTTGCCTGTCTGTTCTAGAGGGTGGGTCCAGTTCTTTAGTTTACCCTATTCCCTGGCCACTACCACCTCTTTTCTCCTTGAAGTAGAATACTAGTCTGAGAACTTAAAGGGCCTTTTTTAAGATTAGTCATACTACCCTATAATGGATAGGAATTAGCCCCATAGATTGTGTGGTGTGTGTGTGTGTGGTGTGTGTGTGTTTCCCCATTGACTGATGCAAGTTTCACTTGAGTAAGTGCAAGGAAGAACTCTGCTTCACATGGATGGGATGCCTGTTCCGGAGAAATGGCAACCTTTGAATGGCATACATTTCTTTCCACATTGTCTTGTTTATGTTGCATAGGAGGTTTAGGTCACTAGATTGGATGTTTCTTTTGCCATTTGTTTTGCAGATATGCAGCAGGTCCATTAATGCTACATTGGCAGATGCATTGCAGGCTGCCAGGGGGGTCTTCTCGGCTGCCTGGAAGAGACTTTATTATAAGAACAAGGCTTTGAGACTGTCTGCATAGGACTTGTTTTATGCACTCTCTTTGTGAGGAATTTCTCTGGATTCTCTTGTTGCATACGCCTGATTAGGTACATACTGAAGGGGGGGGTCATTGTACTTGGTGACTGGTCTTATGAGGACAGTGTACAGTAGAACAGTAGCCATACCTTTGCTTACATGTTGTGTGGAATAGAATGATTTCCTCACTCCAGTAGACACTTGATGGTCTAAGGCCAATTCACTGCCTATGTACATTCTCAAATCCCTGTCTACTGGATTAGTCTTAGGGGTGTATTGTCAGTGTAGTAATTTGAGGAATGGCTGTCTTTCTGAAAGCTACTATTGTGCAGTTCTTGACATTGCATGTTGAGCCATGAATTTGGCACCAGTTGAGTCTATATCAAGCCTGCTTGAAGGGTATGCATGTTTTGGGGTTGGGGGCCAGGTGGGAAACAATGACTATACCTAATTTGCAATCATCTTTGAACTTCATCCAGAGTCCTTTGACATTCTGTCTCTTCCTCTCCCTGCTATCTTCTACTGAACATACTTGCTGTAGACTAGTCGATGCTTGTTTTAAGTCCTTAAGGACTACAAATGAAAATGTTGTACTAGAGAGCGGTTGGATTATTTTACCCATTTTATATACAAAACTACACACACAAATTATTTTATTTACCCTGTAAATACTTTCCTTGCTTTTCTAATGTTAGTCTATATTGCTTCATGAGAATGTTTTACTGTTTGATTCTTTATTACTGTTTTATACCACTTTATATCTTTCTGTTACTTGGGTGAAATATGCTATCTGAAGGTTTGTTTTCTGTCATATGTTGACATTTAATTAGTTTAGTTCTCCCCCAGCACCACTGTGCAGTTGCTGAAAACTGTCCCATGCCATCTTGGACTAACATGGTCCACAAATGTAAATCTACAAATGTGTACAGTGCTTAGTTTTCTCCACTACTTGTGTTATCAGCTCTCCATAGAACCCCTTACACTGTACTGTGCACGCAATCTGAATTTAAGTTGCAGTGCACAAATATGAGAAGTCTCTGTACTCTGGTGACAAACAGCTGGCTGTACCACAGCAGTGTAGTCAGCTGCACAGAGGTTTGCTCACACACTACCTGCATCTGTAGTCAAAATGTACATACACATTACAGCTGTCAACCTACTTCACATTAATCTGGTCAGTGCAGACATGCAGTCCTTTCATTCTTCTGTTACCAAGCTTGTGTTGCTGTGAATGATATGAAAAACTTAACATTTACCTAACTGGAACTGTAGAAGAGTGTTCAGTTATAAAGCATAATTTTACAACACGTTAGCAAGCAAATTGTTAGTGTTTTAATGCGGGATTTGTCTTCAACTGTAGCTCCAAAACAACTCCAAATAAAACTCCCATGATAGTACTCTGTGTTCATCACCTGTGTGCTTGACTAGTATTACATTTGTTTACTTCTTGGCATTTGTATCAGTGAAGTGGTAACCAAGTCAGTGGTTTGTGGATTCTCATCTCTGTGCTATAATTTTTCAGTCATTTTTGTGTTTTTCAGTTTTGGTATCCAGAGGGTATTAAATCGTTTGGTCAGTTCTCATGCCACTAGCTGTTGAAGGCTGTATTCTGTACAGATTTAATTGGTTGTTCGGTATATATTTAAGATATCTTGTAAAGTGGCAAGAGACTTCTCCATATGTAAGGAGGCATAAAGCCCACCAGCTGCATAGTTAAAGCCCTAATTATGGCCAAGGTAACCCATATTTGAGTAGCACCACAAGGTAAATGGCAGGTGAGGATGGGCGTGCTCATCCTGAGAGAGTAGGGTGGTGCTAAGTATGCCACAGAATGTTGCAATCCTTGGGAGGAGATACTGTAGTGCAAATAATGGCCTGGAAGTTGGTTTTCACAAGCCACTTGGTGGTGGTCACTTTTGTTGCTGGTGTGCTGAAGGGTGCTTCTGCATGAATAAGGCATTGTTGATCTCTGAGTTGATACGAATCATGCCTCTCTTTGGAAGGTAGGGTTTAGGCCATTAGTTATGCCCTTATAGCCTAGATATTGGCAGGGGATCAAACAACCCTCATGGCTGCCTGAGTGGAATTTATTAAAAAGAGAATGAATGGAGTTTTCAAACCTATTTTAAGGTGGGAGTAGCAACGGGTTCCAAACCCTCCCCCAAGAGAATAGGAACATTATTGGGCCAAGTTTTGTTACCACCTTCAATTTTGATTGAGTCGGTGGTAGATATAATTAAGCACAATTGGGATATTTTGTATTTTGATGAACAAGTAGCTCAAAAAGTGGTTAGGATGCCTGCTGTGTATCGAAAGGCCAGATCTTTTAAAAATTTTGAAATGTGTGGACATATTGATTCACACAACCACAGGTGATGTGGCAACTTTAAGTGTGGAATGGGAACTTGTAAAATATTTTAGAGATGGGGACCAGTTCAAATTAAATGGCAGGAACATTTATATAGCTGGACATTTTATTTGTGTGTCTTTTGGTTTTTCCCAGTTAGGGGTCGCCACAGCGGAACTCGGGTCCGCTTATGATTGGCAGTAGATTTGTACGTGCAGAGTTGCCAGCTCTGATGCACAACCTTCAATGAAGGTATGCCCATTCACGCAGGTCTCCACACAGAAGACGCTCTAGTTGAGAATTGAACAGGACAATGTCTTACTCTGAGGTGATAATGCTACCGCAGCACAACCACCGCAGTAATAGTAAGAATTTATATATGTAGCTAAGTTTATGGACTGTCCCAGATTTTATGTAGGCAAAACTTGCAGGCGGTTTAAAGAATTAGTGAACATCTGATTTTCATATAAGGAGTAATAAAAAAAAATCTAATGCTCTAGCTAGACATGTACATGGAAATGGGAATCATGGTTTTAAGTTTATGGTTTTGCAGCAATTAAGGATTCTCAAGGTAGAGAATGTGCACCTTAATATTTGTGGACTTATGTGGCAACTGAGGCTTAATGCCATGCAGTACCCTAGTATAAATGATACCATTAATATTGCCCGTTTGTTAAAGCTGAATTATATTAAGGGACAATAATTTAAGAATTTTTAGAATTTCCCGGAATGTGGGAAGTTATTGCAATATCATTATTATTTTCAAGTTAGTGTTTTTTGTAGTATAGAGATTGTTATGCTATTATCTTTAGATTTTTATACTTAAACAGAATTTTTTTTACATAGGTTTTAGTATTTATTTATAGTATTTTTTCTGGACATTATATAGTTGTGAATTAATTAGTTAATTGGAGTGATGTAAGTGATTTTTTAGCATAAAATGGGCTTGGTTTGTGACAGTAATTGTTCCGATGAAGTCCCTACTAGGAGAAGAAAGCGCTTAACCTGCGTCTCTTCAGTAAACCTTTGAGTTTTTAACCTGTTTGCTTTTAACAAATCTTTGAGTTAAGTCATTTGACTTGCCCTGTGGAAGTCCACCTTCATGGCTGCCTGAGTGACTCTGTAGATTCCCACCATTTGAGAACAAATGTGTTAAAGTCCAGTAAGGGGAGGCTTGAATTTCAGCAGGTGCCAAGGCAAAATGAACCTAAAAAAGAAGGGGGGAAAAAAACTGGTAAAACCTTGGTGTTTGCACCAGGCAATATTGGTTCACGATGTAACATGGAAATCGTAAGAACCCGCAGGAAGAAACCTGGGAATTATAAGAATCAGCAGGAAGAATGCGACAGAGAAGTGGCAGTTGACTGTTTGCCATTTTTGGGAGGAGGGACTGTGAATGGTCCCAAAGGAGCTTGTAATTAGCTTACTTGTCCCAGATATGCACCTTATATTGGGGTTGACACATGTCATGTAGAAGTATGACCGCTGTCTTGAGCCAAGTAACATGTGAACGTCTCAACCACAGCTAGAAGGTATGAGGAGCATGAGAAAAAAAGCCCCCCCCTCCAAAGTTTTTGACTTCTGTACTCTTGGTATGTGACTTTCATCTCCTAGGGGAGTGAGTGGATCTACTGGGCTATTAAGGGGGAATCTTGATGTGCTTGGGGGAGGGGGATGAGGACCCAAAAAAGTAAACAAAGGGAAGAAAAAAATGCCATTTGTTACCTTTCAGGGTAGCTCAGTATATGCATTCTTTATTGCACTAAAGTTCAAAGCAACATTAAAAGTATACTGCACCAAATCAAGATTTAATTTGAATTCAAGCATAGTTCCTTACAGTGATAGTTAATGCCTATTAATGGGAAGTCATGTTGTAAACAAAAGTCAGCACCAGTGTTTCACTGCAAACTGAATCTCTTAAAGCCGGCAATATTTTTCTGTGACATGCGCAGTGCTGGCCATTCAAGTATCAGAATGATGTCGTTTCTAGTTGCTTACTGTGAAAAACTGATGCTGGAAAGAACGTAATTTAAGGGTCTATATCACGTCGACGAAACGGCAGAAGTTCATACACCATATGTTCAAACTTCTAACCTCGAAGTGCAAAACCATCGAAGGCTTAGAACAACAATTTTTTTCCCAGGCAAAAACGCTGTTCTAGGAAAACACACAACACAAGCACACCAAAATAAATAATCCACACATATACAATTCACAAAACCATACTTCTAACCCTACACTAAACCATACATACACTACTATCTATTCACTTACCTTAACCCAAACCCTAACTCTAAGGTCCGTAACTATTGCACACTGGCTTTACCCTCTCCCTAACCCTAATGTTCGTAACTGTTGCACACTCACCTTACCTGCTCCCTAACCCTAAGGTCCGTAACTATCGCACACTCACCTTACCCACTCTCTAACCCTAATATCCGTAACTATCGCACACTCACTTTAACCCGGTCCGTTCGCACACTTACCTTAACCCAGTCCGTAACCTTCGCACCACAGTGGAGGGAATAGTGAAGCCGCAGAAACGTGCCACCGAATTCTTTCCCTGGGAAAGAATTCGGTGTTCCACAACTTTACGATCAGTTTTCGAACTTCACAGTTCGAACATATGGTGTTTGAACTGCTGAAGTTTCGACAAACTGATAAGAACCCTAATTTAATACAGCCTAGCAGTAAGAACTGTGCATCAAATCCTTCATCTGACTGACCAAGACTTATCCGTCCAAGCAAGACTGTAGTGCTTTCCTATTTACCATATTTAAGAATAAGTGGCTGTTATGAATTTTATGGTTCTGTTTTTGCCATTTACAGTGTGTGCGCTACAGCTGATTGTTTTAGGAGAGAAACATGAGTATGGCATTTACAGTCAGTACGCTGCAAATTGCTACCTGAACACTTAAATCTGTTGAAATTTATGCCATTCACCAGCTGTTTCTCTCAACTTTTTTCATGTCAACAAGTACCTAAAAGGGTGGTGGTAGACTTCTTTATCAGTAAAACATCCACCAGTCTTCCACTTTTTTGGTTACTGTGTTGAGAGCTGATCCACATTTGACTGAATTATAACACAAATTTTTGCCACGTTGCCAGACCGCTTTAGTTAAATATCCAAATTGCTAACTCATTTTCAGGCAGGTATAAAAACTGCATCTGAACTACCTTCTGGACTGAACATAGATTGTGATGTTGTAAGCATAGGAAATATACATCTGTTTTCCACTTGGGTTCACCTACACCATGTCCATATGTGATAAGTGAAATCAGGGTAATAAAACATTCTGCAAAGCTGCTAGAAAGGAATAAAGCCAGGTTATGCATACCTTCAAACATGCTTTGTGCTGTTAGTCTATACTGGACGTGTTTTCGTATGATGCTTTAGTCAGCTGGGAAGCATCTTCTGCGAATTTATTGGAGGCATTTTATTCTCACTGCTGGCCTACCTTCAGCCCTCCTGCAGTGAACTGGGCACAACTTTCCCTTGTGGTGCAGTTTCTAGTAACTGGAGGCTGTTCTCCAATCAAGCCATCTGCGTTTCACTCCTCTACTAGCCAACTTTTTGAAGGCTTGTATGTGTAAGGATGAGCAGTGCCTTCTTTTGTGTATGTGTACTTTCCTGTGTAGGAAACGGCAACATGTCTTGAATATTGCATGCCAAGGTGCTTTTCCTTCAGAAGGTGTCCGCACTGCAGTGAGTTGCACTGTTGTCCTCCCCGTAGCAGCAAGCTAGCATTTTCTGCTCATTATTAACCTTCCTGGTTAGCGTGCCTGAGTCCTAAATTTTTAAAACTTTGCTCTGTGGAGCCAGGCATGTGTCCTTCCATGTTAAGCTGGTCATGACAATTCATCTTTGCTTAGCCAAATTGGGAACAAGGGGGAGTCAAAATAGCCATTCCACAAAAGTGCCGAAGGAGTTCAGTAGCATATGGATTATCAAGCATTCATCTTAACCTTGTTCAGTACCTCACTTGCTCTTCAGTGTGCCATCTGAAAAGTGCATAATACTAGTCAACGGTTATGATCATTAATGCTCCTGTTTCTCTAATAGCTGCTGCTTTAGCACAAAGTTGTTGCTGCATTTGTAAATCACAACGCAACCAGGGATTGCCTGGGATTGCAAGATTCTCATGGTACTAGTAAGCACCTATTTAACATACTTTCACTCATGCACACTTGCATAATGTGCAGTGGTACACTGCCAAGCAGTTGACAAGAAAACATGTTCGCTATGAAATTTCATGTGAAGCTGGCTAGAACTATTCACCAGTATTTTCCAAGGAAGGCAAAATAGCTTACACAAATGTGTTGAAAGAGGAACTCGAGAAGGATACTTGAAGCTTCAGGTGTACATTAAGGTACTGCTAATAACCTCACTTGATTTACTGCACTTCTATCCCCATGTCTGCTGGGAAGGAGTTGTATGTTAACTGATGATTAGGCCTCTTGCACATGCAGATTATTTCTGTAATGGCCAGTGCATCAACACAGAGGTCTTGATGGGTTTACTAACTGCACGTAACAGATGTTTGCTGTCTATAGCCATCCATTTCTACAGAGAACACAGTGCCAACTTCCAAATTACTCCCTGCATGTTTGGCAGTGGTGAATGTTTTCAGTTGTTTGGTAACCAGCTTATTCACCTGTCATTACTTTTTTCAATAGGTGGTTGAATTCAAGAAAGGTCTTGTTGATTTTACTCATTGACTATTCAAATTTCAGCAAATACATGGCTGTAGTAACTGCACATTTGCCAGGCTAAAGTACTGTGTACCCTTGCATACTGGATCATGGCTGAAGTTTCAGAACTGCATTTGACATTAAACTGCCAAAGCTCAATCACCATATCTGCAAATGGAAAATAAAGGGAAGAGAAAGTGATCAATACAGGGAATTGCAGGTAATAGTGGATACATGTGCAGTTTCAAACCTTTTTGCATTGCTATATAGCTCACTTCCATTTTCCCACTTTCTTTTTAGCCTGGTTCTGTGTGTTTTATAATGTGATACCTTTCACTTAAGGATATTTACTGCTTACAGAACTAATTACAGACACTGAGTCCACAGAAAAAAGGGGCTTTTTCTCTTTACCCCAGTGGAATTACTGCATCTGTTTATTCATATTGCAGTGGCATAGCAGATGAAATCTTGTACCACAAAATATGCTAGATGTGATTCTCAGTAATGCTTGTACCTACATAATTTGCAGAGTGCATACAAGCCCTCTGTAGTACAGTGATTCATATTTAACAATGCCAACTCACAGCAGTATGACTATTTTAGCATTCAACAGAAGCTGTCAGATACTTGTACTGTTCTTTTATGAAATAGCATGGTAGATGAGCAGGAACTATCATCCATCAGCTATTTTTTAATGCTTTACTCTGCTCTTTCTTTGCTCATTTTGCTACATCTTGATAGATACCTTGTCATAGTATGCATTTGTGGGTAGGCGTGGCAGTGTGTTTGGGTAGTGCTGGCACAGATATTTTTGGCCACCAGTGATGTTCTTCATAGATGTTACTGCTCAAGCCATTATGTAAGGGTTGTTTTCTGCAGACGGTCTTATTTCTGGACCAACCTTTGGAGATAAGCACACCACCTTTGGCTGGGCTGATGCTGCCTTCCCTCAGATGTCTGCATGTTACCATTGTAACCAAGCATCCACCTGTACCACTTTCTTCTCAAAATGTATGGTTGCATCGAGGAAGACCACATTTGTCATTCTGGAATTGAGTCTGGCCTTCAGGCATCTTAAGCTAAGTAGGTAAATATTCTGGGAGCATCCTGCAGCTTTACATTATCGGTAGAGTTAAAAGTATAGCTGACTGGTGTCTCAGTATGTATAGAGGCCTATGGCATAGTTCTCAGTGAATCAGGGACAAATCCAGGAGTAATCAGTGACACTTGAAAATATTAGTACTGTTAATTTGAGACTGACAGAATGAGAGAATGTGAATTGATATATATTTTCTGAAGTAAAAGAAGTGTACAACTCTAATTGTGATAAGTATAGTTAGCCACTTTTTCTCTGCAAGTCAACCGTATTAGAATAGATTAAGGGGGACAGAGCTAGAATAAAAATCAGGGATGTCCTTGAAAATTCAGTACATTTGAGAGGCATGGTATGTCTGTCTATTCCAGACTGTTACCAGGTGAGTATATAGGAGAATGTTCAACATTCCCACTGCTCCAGTAGACTTTAAGCTATGTGGTCTAGGAAGCAACCATTGGCAAGCTGCAAAAAGCTCTGGCTCCACCTGCCCCAGTCCTTCACTCTGACTGCTGGTTGTCTAATCCCAAGGAAGGAATCAACAGATGGATTGAAGCTTTCTTCAGTACTTTGCCTTCTTGAGAAGAAGCATCTTTTTGGCTTCACAAGTGCAGAAATCAGCTAAGAGCTTTGTTTCTGGTAGATAAGTCACCATTGGGGAATTTCTCCACTCAGACATTACCCTTGTAAGAAAAGTATAGATTTTATTTTTGACTAAAATTATTTCCCCTTTAAGAAACCTGTTATTTTTTCACAATATTGGAAGATTCTTGTCAGACAGCAATTTTTAGCTAAAACTGTTTAATATATTTGGACCTAATTTTGTACAAGATTATGTACTGCTTGTATAAACTTTTATGAGACAGAAAAGTTTAAGTTGAAATGGACAGGAATTTGTCATTACAGTAGTTATGCACTCTGTGAACCTTCCGCACATACTGATTTGTCTGTGTGCGAGTGCTTGACCTGTACTGATGGGAAATTTTTTACTTTCATTTTTTATAATCTAAGGGACTGGAGAAAGTGGTATATGTAAGTGTGCTACTTCTGAACACTTAGTGCCAGCTTCATATTGACCAACTCTCCAGGAATGCTTACCGCTTTTGGTGGTGCTTCTTTGTGTAAAGCATGGATGCTCACACCTGTCTGGCTGGATTTTCTCTTGCAGTACCTAGAAAGAAAGTCACTTAGCATGGAGCCCTTGCCATTCTCATGGACTCAGTATGTGCCCCAGCTGATAGTGGGTGAACCTGCAGTGCAGTGGCCACTGGTTGATGATCATATTAATCACTGCTGCAGCAGCCTTATCTGTATGGGTTATGTCCTGCATAGGATTTGACATCCACACAGCATCCAAAGCTTCAGGACATCATCTACCCACCCGAACTGTCTGCTTGAGCAGATATAACTAAAAATACAGTTTTGAGTGGCAAGCTCTATAGAGATTTCCTGCCATTGGAGAGAGAACTCCATTGCAGGCTTTTGAGGATTGTCTGCTTGTGCTCTTCCTTTGCAGGGCAGATGAGTTTCCTTTTTTGGGGGGGGGGGTTGTATTTTCCTCTTTAGAGAAGTCTTTATGCTAGGAGTTTGTGCTTTTAATAGATTGTACTTTTAAAACGAGAGCATTCTTTTTCCCTGTCAGTTTTAAAAGTTGTTTAAAGTAATTGAAAACTATTTGTCCCCTGGAGAAATTATTTTACTTTTTGGGGCTGGCAAAGTATTTTTAAAGTGCTTTTTACTATGTTATTGCCTGGGGAAAAATGAATTTCAAAGACACTACAAGTTTTTACTGGAGCTTGCTGCTTGTTTTCCCTGGGAAAGAGTTACCATTTTTGGCTTGTCCATGGAACAGACTACCAGTCCCGTGGTTGGTCCTTCCAGCCACAAAAAGAAAGTCAAGCAAACAGCCTTTGCCACTCTGTCAAGCTAGCATTTTACCTGAGCTGCAGGTGGGTAACTCTGCTGTATCCAAAGCTGGTTCCTCAGATCACTCACATTTTACTTTTTATATCTCTGTGATGTAGCACCTACAGCCACTATGGATCATCGTATGTGGCTATTGAGGTCCCTTCAGTGGGCAAAGGAGACCCAGTCTTGTTGGTCCTCTGAGATGGAACAGGGAAAACTTCCCTGTTTGGTCAGAAAGTTGTGCCTATCCCCGGAGAAGCTGCTGCAGTTAACATGGTTGGCCTCATTTTCCTGTCAAAAATAAACCTAAACCTGTATCTACTCCCTGTGAAATTTCCTCAGGCAGGGGTAGTTTACTGTGTCTGGCTTAGGGTTTAATTCAGGCTATTGGTCCTCCTTGTAAGGTAAAAGAAAGAGGGTTACCTTCCTCCAGAAGTGGTTAAAAATTCTGAATCTGGATAGGAAGATGAAGGGTCAGATGTAGGGTTTTAGCCTCAGTTTTCTTATTCAGACCGAGGAGAGCTTGTTTTCTGATTCTCCCATTTGGGGGGGGGGTCTCCTTCTCTGAGACTTTCTAAAATATGCCATTGTTTTACAATGAGATAACAGAGGGTTCTCAGTCCATCAGAAAATACTAAGAGCTGTTAAATAAGGAATTTTCAAAACCATTACCAGTTCCTCCAGTTCTGTCAGCATTGATGGAGGTGTGTCACTGCCTACGATTTTCTTGGGTCAGTCAGCCAGCTGCCTGTAAAAAGGCAGAATGTATAAGGTTCTTGAAGTCTTAAATTTTTATGCACTTTTCCCAACCCCTTCCCAGAAGCCGTAACTTTAGTTAATCCTGCTACTGCCAAATATTTAGTTAATAGCAATCCTATTCTTTCTTACAAGGATGGGGAACATGATTATGGGGGAAAAGTGTGTGCTTCTGCAACTTAAATTTTCAGAATTTTGAATGGTCAGGCTCGTGTATAAGTTTATTGTGACTAATTCTGAAAATATAAGGACTGGGTCGTCTGCAGATACTACTTGTTAGGAAAAATCTGCTTTTAAATAATTTTAGTTTATTTCATTTTGCAAGTCAAAGCTCATTGTTTACAGTGTGTATGAAGCAGTTGATAACTTCTTCCAGGGCTATGACCACTGGTTCTGGTTTGAGGAGGTTTGCCTGCCTGCATTCAGAATCTCCCAGATGTGAAAAAGGATGTAATTTCTCCTTTAGAGATTTAATTTTTGTTTCTTGTGCTGCAGATGTTTTCAAAAAGTGTGATGAAAGAGGTAAGCTGATACAGGGAATCTTTTTTTAGCCCCCCTTTTCCAAATTTTCTGAGGGATTTTCTAACCCCTCATTCAATTTTGGCAAAAAAAAGTCTAAACAAAGTGCAGGTAAGTAAATGTTTAAGAAGAAAGGGCAGGCAGTTCCAAAAATAATTCAGGACCCCCCCCCCCAAGAAGGACAATCCCAACAAGTCAGAATGACTCACTTTTTGAGGGGTCTCGTCCCTCTCCCTCACCCTGGTTGTCCTTTTTCCCTTCCAGAAAGTCTGAATATCCACTTTTCTCTTAATCAGCTGATAGCTTCAGACAAATGGCTTCTGAATATCCATCATCAAAGTTACAGATGGCTGTGCGAGGTTGTTTCCAGGGGATAATTCTTCATCCACCCCCATCCTTAGATGAGAGATCTCTTCCACAAGTTGCATTTCCAAGAGAACATTCAAAAGTCTGTGGTCCCTTTCACACAAGATTGTGTTCCTGGGGTATCGGGTAGATTCCTTGGCTCAAAGATCTGTCTATATCTGTAGCTAAGTTTTCCCACTCACACTTCTGTCATTGTGAGGTAATACCTCAGAATTTTGGGTGTTGCAGCTTTTGTGATTCTTATACCTGTGGCAAGATTCCACATGAGAAAGATACAGTGGTATCTGAATTCACTCTGGTCCCAGCACCAGTGCCTACTATCTCATTGAATCTCAATTCTGGGAATTGTCATAAGAGAAATCATTTGGTAGTGAAAGCAAATTTTCCTAAATACAGGTCTCTCCTTCTCCCTCTCTGCTCCAAAGACATCAGTCACCACAGATGCCTTGGACTTTATTTGGGGAGCAGTTTCAGGAGGGTTAAAAGTGAGTTGTGAGACCCAAGAGGAAACTCAAGCACATAAAAGATGCTTGCACTGATAAAGGCACTCAACTCTCTGAATCATCTTTGGTCCCCTAGATCTCTTCAAGTTGTTAGACAGTACCACAATCATTCGGTGCATCAACAAGTAAGGGGGAACAGAGTAGTTCCCCCTTTGTAGACTAGCCATATTAGTTTGGGATATAGTTTCACATCAGTGTCTCATTATACAGGCAGCCTACATTCTGTCAGAGCTAAATTGTGTGGAAGACAGGCTGAGCAAGGTAAGGGCAGACCCTCATGAATGGAAACTAGATCAGGGGAGTTCTAAGACTTGATCTCTGTGTGGGGAGTTTGTTTCCATCCTATCTGAACAGTCAGCTGGCAAGTTTCTACTCCAGGACTCCATGCAAGAAAGCCTGGAAGACAAATCCCTTTTGCTTTCCTTGGACTGGAGTGTTCCTGTATGCTTTTCCACCCTTTCCAGTGATATTCAAGGTACTGCTTACGACTCAGAATGCATCCCCCAAGATCATTGTGGTGATTCACTTCTGACCCAGGCAACAGTAAGTTTTCCCCTTCTTTTGGAAATGGCCAGGGGCAGTTACCACAAGCTGTTTTACCTAATGGATCTACTCACATAAGATCAGGAGTGATGGATATACCCCAATCAACTTCAACTAACTGCTTTGATGGTGGGGGCTTAATTCTGTATAGGCAGCTGTTTACTGAGTATGTACAGCAGTTACTGAAAGAGGCAAGAAAGCCTGCTGCTAGAAAATCATATATTAGCTGTTTGGAAAAAATTTTCTAGCTGGTACCAACAACTACATAACCAGAACCCATTCTGGGCTAGGGTTTCTCTGGTTTTACTCTATTTGTTGAGTTACTATCCTATGGCCTTTCTTAATCCTCCAGCAAGGTTCATTTAGCAGGCATTACAGCACATTTGCACTTGGATTCTCCTCTTTCAGTGCATCCTCATGTAAAAAATTTTTGAAAGGGGTTTTGCATAAAAGTCTTTCAAGCAAAGTGTTGGCTACTTTTTAGGATCTTAATTTTGTGTTAGAAGTGTCAACACTTGTTCCATGTGAACCAGGTAATCTGCCTGACTTTAGGTTCTTAACATGGAAAACTGTTTTACTGATTGCTCTGACCTCTGCAAGAAGAGTATCTTAAGTTGCAAGCTCTTACAGTGAGTCAGCCTTATCTCATTTTCTGCAGAGGACAAGGTTTCTGTGAGAACTAATGATATGTTGTCCCTGTCTCACCTTCCCTCTTGTTGGTTGGGTTCGGAGCTGATCCTCTGCTCTGACTCTGTCGCTTTCTAAAGCTTGAGTGCTTCCACTGGCGCGAGGCTAGACCCTATCCCAACATGAGTAGCGAGAGTTTACCAGATCTTGTTTGCCACTTGATGCTTCAGGATTGCTGATGACTGGCTCAGGCTAAGTTGAATTATTTTCTTAAATTTCTCGTAAAAATTACTTTTTGATAGCACAGTTTTTTCTTATAGCTTATTAGAATCTGTTATGGATCTATCCCTATCTCTCTCACTTGTTTACTTGCAGTTTGTTATTGAGGCCATCATTTTCCTTTTCTTTCAGGCCTATCATCTCCCTTTCTATCTTACAAATCCGTTTGAGTTGGAGGAGTCATCCTACCCTTCAGTCCATTTTAGTTAGAGGGCTCTCCCTTATTCCTTTTTTCTAGGAGCTAGCAGTTTGTTAGAGGCAACTTCCCAGTCCGAGGAGTTGTTGTTTTACTTGGAGAGACTCCTCCTCCTGTTTCTTTCCCCTTTAAAAAAAAAGTTTTGCTGTCTGTTTTTTGTCTGGTGTATCTCTATATTTTCTATTTTAAAATCTTGTTGTGTGGTAAATATGTCCAAAGAAGTTGCTAAAGAATCCAAGCCTTCTGGATTCAAGAAATGTGATTCCTGCACCCAAAAGACGTCTCTTACTGGTGGTCATACCAGCTGTGTCTACTGTTTGGGAGCTGTTCACCTGCAGGACTCTTGTTCCATTTGTCATAGTTTTAGTTCTCGAGTCCTGCAGGAGCGCAAGAATAAGCTTATTTCGATGGGATTGTTGAGAAGGCCATTCAAGGTGTCTAAGGAAGGGACTTGGGCAGGAAAATCACACAAATCCTCCAAATTGACATCTTCATAGTCTCTGGTCTCGGAACCGTTGAAGGGCAAAGACAAACAGTCTAGTTCGTCGGAGCCAATAGTTATCGGGTCTGACAAGGCTTTATCTCCTTCGGTTCCATCAGTGTCTTCGGCACCGTCTAGGAGCCATAAAAGGTCTAGGTCCCCCTGCTTGGCAATAGTTATCAGGCCTGACAAGGCTTTATCTCCTTCGGTTCCATCAGTGTCTTCGGAACCGTCTAGGAGCCATAAAAGGTCTAGGTCCCCCTGCTTGGAACCGGTGCGTTCCATGCCACAGTCTCAGCTTCTCCAGTCTGTGGCGGGCAGTCACCGATTGTCCACCCATTCCTCTCGATCATCCAGGAGCCTTTCGGAGGACTGTGGGAGAGGGTGGTAAAGAGGCTTCTCAGGACACCAGTCTTGGCAAAAATTTTATTGAGCCCAGCCTGTATGGAAGTGGAGCCGACCATCCAACCTTACCCTGTCATCGATTCCTCCTCCGACTCACCTGAGCTCAGAGCCAGAGAGCATGGAGGTCATTGTGGTAGAACAGTCTGATCTGAAGACCATGGGTCTCTCTGATCAGACATCTGCTCCAATCCCTTTGATACCACCTTCTCTTGAGTGATCTGGGGGCTTACGCTCCCTCATCGGCTCCAGGGAGAGAGCGGGATCGGACCCCTGTCTGATCCTACTCTCCCACTTGGAGCGTCGGCACAGGTGAGTTTGGCACATACATCAGCCTCGGAGCCATCACTCTGTGTTCGGAGTAGATCTCCGGGCTCTTCAGTGCCGGAGACCCTATTGGGCCAGGATCGTGGTGCTTTTGAGGTGGAGTGTGCTATCCCCTCAGATCGCTCCAGCTGCTCCTTCCCCTTCCAGGCCAGTGTCCACCTCCGAACCACCTCTCCTCTCCAAGCGTAGGGAACCAATGCCCCAGGACACCCCTTTGGGTGACCCCCCCTCTTCTGGTACCTCTCCAGAGCACCCCTCGAAGGAGGTCCCTCAGAAGAGAACTTGTAAGAGGAAGCACCGCGACTCCCCTGAGTCCTTGATATTGGACACGGACTTGGAGGACTCAGAAGAGTCTCCACGGTCACCCTCTGAGGATGTCTCTCTCAGTCATCCTGGGAATCCTTCAGCAGAGGGGTGGCTGGAAATCCCTTTCCCCTTCTGAAGACTAGTCAGTGTACCTGGACACTTTCTGTTCCCAACCCTCCACTATTGGGTGCGTCTGCCCTTCGACCCACTGCTAGGGGTAGTAAGTCGAAAGGCATGGAGCTCCCCAGAATCGATGGAACCAGTTCCGCGTAGGCCCAATAAGTTCATCACTGCACCGGATGACAAAGCTTTCCTAAGGGCGTGCCAGTTGATGCTATGGTGATTGCGGCAGCCACAAAGAAAGAATTAGCAGAAACAACTTCTGTCCATCCACCGAAGTCCCGTACGATGGACAGATACGTGAAGCGTGTCTTTTCTTCAGCGGCCTTTACCCTTAGGTCACTGAATTGTTTATCCCATTTCACCCATCTCCAGAGGGATCTCCTGAAAGAGCTAGTAGATGCCCTACAAGATCCTACAGCTGCTGGAGCTGCAGATAGAACTGCTTCTCAGCTTGCATCCTTATCTTCTGTAGTTAACTCCTCCATGTGGCTTATTTCCTATGCAGCTGATGGAGCGAGCAGGGCAGCAGGCACAGGAGTCGCTCTACGGAGATATTCCTGGATGTGCCTTTGTCAGTTTGTGGAGCCCTTCAAGATATCCTTTACCATGGCTCATCGTTCAGGCCCAAGGTAAAAGAGACTCTCACCAGGTGCGAGCAGAATGGCAAGACTCTCTGCTGTGGAAGTACATTTTTGCGCTCTTACTAAACCTTATGCCAAGGTCAAAAAGGCAGAAAAATGTGTTTCCGGAAATCCCAGGGAGCTTCACCTGAAGCACATGGTGATTTTTCCCCCCAGGGGCAGAGGGGGGAATAATAATGCGAGACGCGACCCTCACAGCAGAGGGGGTCCACAGAGTCAGGGCAATAGAGATAATTTCTCTGGTAGGCCCTTCCAGTGCTCCTAAAAGGAGGCCCGACTGTCCATCTCTGGAGGCAGTCGGGGGCAGATTGTCACTGTACCCAGAAGCCTGGCAAAGTGTCACAGAAGACAAATGGGTATAGTCGGTAATATCCAGGGGATACAGGATTCCTTTCTCCATGCCACCGCTCCCCAGAAAACAAAAATCCATCCCAGATGTGCCACCCAGTCTAAGGGAACAAGCAACTCTAGAAGTTCAAAGGTTGCTAGAAAAACGAGTCATCCAAGAAGTCCCCGCAGATCAAATTGGATCCGGAACTTACACAAGGTTCTTTTTAGTACCAAAAAAAAAACAGGGGACTGGAAGCCCATTCTGGATCTCAGCAGGCTCAACAGGTCTGTCAAAAAGACAAAGTTCCAGATGGTGACACTGCAGTCCATACGTCTCTTTCTGGGAAAGGACAATTGGATGTGCTCCATCGATCTCCAGGATGCATACTACCATATCAAGATGGACAGGCGATCCAGGAGATTTCTACGCTTACGGCTGGTAGACCGTCACTACTGGTTCAGAGCTCTGCCCTTTGGCCTCACCAGAGCCCCCAGGGTGTTCAAATGCATGGCAGTAGTCACGGCTCATCTGAGGCATCTAGGATTCCGTGTGTTTCCATATCTAGATGACTGGCTCCTCACCGCCACCACCAAGCATCAACTAAACGAGGCAAGGGACACTACAATCCGCCTCTCCTTTCAGCTAGGCATCGCTATAAACTATGAAAAATCTGCCTTGTTGACCTGTCACTATATTACATTTATAGGGGCAGATTTAGATGCCAAAGACATGATAGCAAAATTGCCTCAGGAGATTGTGTCGACCATTCGACACCAGGCTGCAATCTTAATTGAGAGGAAAAAGACTCAAGTGAGATTTGTTCTCAAAGGCTTGGGCTCAATGGCGGCAGCAGTAACACTAGTCCCTTGGCGCGCTTCCACATGAGGATGTTATAGTGGCTCCTATTTGGTCAATGGTCCATGCAAGATCTATTCATGTCACATGAAATTCTTATCACAGAGACCTGCAAGAAGGACCTAAAATAGTGGCTTCAGTCCACACAGCTGATAGGCAGACCTTTCGTACTCCCCCAACCAGTGGCCATGGATTCTTCCCAGATAGGGTGTGGGGAGGCATTATCTGGGACAGACTGTTCATAGGACTTGACAACAACATGAGTACCACTTGCACATCAGTGTCCTAGAGATGAGAGCGGTGCTCCTGGTGTTGCAAGCACTACAGAACGCTCTACCCACGGGGACGATTGCAGTTCAGATGGACAATACATCTGTAGTGTGGTACATCAACAAGCAAGGCAGAACCAGATCCTACCCCTTGTCGAGAGGCTCTGAGTATGGCAGGCAATGTCTTCCCAACATTTTCTGATTGCGACGCAAATTCCGGGGAAATCCAACATGATGGTGGACAAGCTAAGCAGGGCTGTCCTTATGCCTCACAAATGGTCTCTGAAGCAGGATATTGCAAACCGGATTTTTCGCAAGTGGGGCCAGCCTTGCTGCGACCTTTTTGCCACCTCCATCAATACCAAATGCAGCAGCTACTTTGCCCTAGTCCCCCCACTGGGACAGTCACCCAGGGATGCACTTGTTCACGATTGGCCCCCAGGACTTCTGTATGCCTGTGTGTATAATTTTTGAAAGGGGTTTTGCATAATAGTCTTCCAAGCAAACTGGTGGCCACATTTTGGGTTCTTAAATTCTGTGTTAGAAGTGCTAACACTTGCTCCATGTGAACCAGCTAGTCTGCTTGACTTTAGGTTCTTAACATGGAAAACTGTTTTATTGATTGCTCTGACCTCTACAATAAGAGTATCTTGAGTTGCAAGCTCTTGCAGTGAGTCAACCTTGTCTCATTTTTTGCAGAGATGAGGATGCTCTTCATCTCACATTGCTGCAGTCCTTACACTTGGGTAGTCCGCTGTCCTCGGTCGGCCCGAATATCAAAGTATAAGGCTGACGTCGGTCAAGGCGCATTTGACTGACATCAGGACGTCAGGGTACAAATGCGCATGACCGACGTCATATCCTCAGTCTTTTTTGCCGCATGGTCCGATGCAGAAGCAGCGTTGCAAGTGCCGGTTGGCGTTCTGAAATTTTTCGAATTCGGAGTTTCAGACAGAGTCAAAGTTGGCTAAGTACCCCGTTGGGGAATATTTTAGTTTTTTCTTGCCTCAGTGGTTTACCGGATGTCAGAAAAAGTGAATAACTGTATTTCTTGTGGGAAACAGATACCGCATAGAGATTATCATACTTTGTGTATTCCTTGTTTAGGGCCTGAGCACGACGTTGTTGGGTGTCGCTCTTGTGCTAGATTCAATAAGCGCACTATAAAGAGAAGGTTGGATTGTGCCAGGTTAGTCTTCGGGAAGCGGTGCAATTATAAAATGCCGTCGGATGCTCCGACGCCTGCTTCTTCGAAGAAGCGCAAGGACAAAGCAGTGAAGCCTAGGCTAGAAGAACCGTCCATACCGGACGCCGGTTCTTTAGAGGTGTCGGTGGAGCCGGTGGTTCCGCCGGATGTTTCTTTGGAGTCCCAGGGAGAGACTTTGTTATTGCAAGATGTGGCCTCTCAGGAGGCAGGCCACTCTGAAGGGGCTTCTCAGGTTACTGTACTCCCCTCCCTTCCTAGGGTGGTTAGGCCCTCTCCTTCTGTTTCCAAGGCTTCCCCCAGAGGCAGGCCAGGTTTAGCTTCAGTTGGTGTCACCCCTAGTTCTTCAGGAACTGTGCCCAAGAAGCATATGCTTAAAATGGCATAAGATTTGATTACTTTGATTAGAGGTTCTTTGCCCTCTCCTGATAAGAGACCTAGGGTGGAACCTGAGCTAGGGAGTTTTGAGCAGGCTTCGGATGTTTCAGAGTCTTCGGCTGAAGACTTGCAGGAGTATTCTCCTTATTCTGATTCTGATGTGGATGATTCTACTCCTTCTGCTTCTCCTCCTGAGGATTTTTCTTTTTCAGAGACTCTTCATTCCATGAGGGAGCATTTTAAGTGGGAAGGTCAGGACTTCTCTGATTCCAGGAAAAGGCTTAGGGAATTTTTGTTTTTACCCCAGCATAGGCTTTTGGCTATACCTCCTGTTCTGGATGTGGTGGAAGATGTTTTTGCAGAGGCTTCTCTTAATCCTGATTCTTTGCCTCCTGCTCCTGTTAAACCGGATAGGTATTACAGGGTGCCTGAAGCTCATAAGTATCTTTTTAAGAGTCCTAGGGCAGACCCAGAAACTGTTAGTCAGGGGCCTAAAGGTGTTAAAGCTTCTGTTGTCAAAAATCCGGTTCCTCCAGATAAAGAGGCCAGGGCTTTGGATAGATGGGGAAAGAAAGTTTATACTTCCTCCACCCTAGCTATGAGGGCTTTGAATTGCCAGTTTCACATGTTGAAATACCAAAACTATCTCCTTTCACAATTGAAGTCTAAGGTAGATGCTCTGGCGGAAGGTATTGAGTGTAAAGAGTTACAAGATTTAGTACATGTTTCTGAACAGGTGGGTAAGCATTCTTTGCAATGTGGTTTTGATGCTGTACAGGCCTCGTCTAGGGTGGCTGCCACTGGGTCAGTTCTTCGCAGGCATGCCTGGCTGAGGGATCAGAATTTATCTGACCATGTTAAAACAAGGATTTTAGATGCTCCTTTACAATCTGATGTGTTGTTTGGTTCTCCTGTTGAGGCAGTCTTAAAGAAAATGGAAGACAAGGCTAAGTCTATGCAGACTGTTAAAGATTTTTTGCAGGTTCAGCCTCTGAGGTTTAGTAGAAATTGGCCTACCAAGGGATGGACGTATCCTTCTTATGATTCCCAGTCTAGGGGTAGGTCTAGATGTGGTAGGGGCAGAGCTCAGGGCTCTTTCAGGCCTAGAACAGGGAGTTCACCTGCACAGTCTTCGGGTGAGGGCAGGGGTCAGTCCTTTCGTAAACAGACCCAATGACTTACCTTTTCAGCTGCCAGAGACTTCTCGTCTGGCAGCACCTTTGGGAGGAAGGTTGGCACTCTTCAAGGAAAATTGGAGTTTAATTACCCAAGACAGATGGGTTTTGGATATCATACACCACGGTTACAGGTTTTATTTCCATACCTTGCCTCCTTTCAAAGGCATGCCAGACGTTCCTCCTCAGCAAAGAATAGAGGCTCACAAACAAATTTCTCTGTTACTTCAAATAGGGGCCATACAGCCGGTCCCTATGCCAGAAGTGGGCTTAGGATTTTATTCTCGCCTGTTCCTAGTACCAAAGAAAGGGAACACGTGGAGACCAATTTTGGATTTATCTACCCTCAACACTTATCTGGACATTCCCAAGTTCAAAATGTTGATGCTACAACAGCTTTTACCTCTGCTGGGCAAAGATCATTGGATGGTAACTTTGGATCTCAAGGAGGCGTACCTTCATGTTCCTATCAGACTGAGTTGCAGGAAGTATCTGCGTTTTCGGGCTGGGACTTCTCATTATCAGTTCTCTGCATTGCCCTTTGGCTTATCTACTGCGCCCAGAGTGTTCACGAAAGTTCTGGCTCCAGTGATAGCTTTCCTCAGGCTAAAAGGAATACAAATCTATCCTTATTTGGACGACTGCCTGATTCTGGCTCAAGGAAGGGACGAGCTTCTTCATCATTTGGAATATGTGATAGCAGTGCTAAGATGCCTGGGGTATTCTGTGAACGAAATAAAGTCCAGTCTAGTACCCTCTCAGGACATGTGCTTTCTGGGTGTAAGACTGAATACAGCATCCCAGATGGCCTTTTTGACCCCAGACAAACAAAAGAATCTTTCCCTTTACTTTCATCAATTGTCTCATCAGTCCAGGCTGACTGCAAGGACAGTCCTTCAAGCCTTGGGGTTCATGGCATCTTGTATTCTGGTGCTTCCCAATGCCAAACTGCATATGAGGAAGTTACAATGGTATCTCAAAATGTATGGACACAGCACTGCCAGGATCTGGACACTGGCATTCAAATAATACCTTGCATTCAAAAGGAATTGTTGTGGTGGGCTCAGGAATGTCACCTAAACAAGGGACTCTCTGTGACCCGGCCAGAGGCGAGTCAGATTCTAACGACAGATGCCTCAGACAAAGCTTGGGAGCTCATCTGAATGGAAAGTGGATACAAGACAAGTGGCCTGCCAGACTACAACATCTACATATCAACCTGAAGGAGATGTTAGCAGTCCAGTTTGCATTAATAGCTTTCAAGGATTTACTTCTTCCAGGACAGGTGTTGATTCTAACAGACAACACAACTGTCATGTGGTACATCAACAAGCAAGGGGGAACACATTCTTATCCTCTATGCAGGCAAGCAGTGATTTTGTGGGAGACGGCTCTCAGTTTACAGCTAAATCTTCAGGCAAGGTTTCTGCCGAGCACAGAACTCCTTAGCAGATGTGTTGAGCAGACAAATTATGGATCCCCACGAGTGGAAATTGGATCCTCATGTATTTCAGAAATTGACAGTGTCATGGGGAACTCCAGACATAGATCTGTTCGCTTCTCAACTAAACCACCAGCTGCCAAAGTTTTGCACGAAAAGGTTTCATCCCACAGCTTGGAAAGTGGATGCTCTTTCTTTCAATTGGAGCAATCTTCATGTGTATGCCTTTCCACCTCTGCCTCTCCTCCCAAAGGTACTACTAAAGGCCAGACAGGACAAGCCAAGGATGATTTTGATAGCTCCAGATTGGCCTCGACAGCATTGGTACCCATTACTGAGAAGCCTGGTACGGGAGCCTCCATGGCCTTTGCCTTCGATTCCACACCTGTTGTCTCAGGAGGACAGTCATTTGCTCAATGTCAAGCTTCACTCTCTTCATCTAACAGCATGGCATATTCTGTTTTGAACCATAGTGGGTCTCAACTTCCACAACAAGTTTTGAATGTTATTTTTGAAGCTAGAAGGCCTAGTACAAGGAAAGTGTACGCAGATAAATGGAGGAGATTTTTATTTTGGAGTGCAGCAAAGGATTTTGATGTTTCTGAGCCTAATTTAAGTGTGGCTCTTCAATATCTTACTGAGTTACTGGACAAAGGTTTGTCCTTCTCTTCTATTAAGGTTCATGCTGCAGCAATTTCGGCTCACTATGATTGTGACCCACCATTGTTTTCTCATCCTTTGTTCAAGCAATTTCTTAGAGGGGCAAAGAATATAAGACCCCCACGTAGAGCTCCTACTCCTGCTTGGGATCTCAATTTTGTGTTGGAGAAACTTACTCTACAACCTTTTGAGCCTGCAGCTACTACCGAGTTGAAATATTTATCATGGAAGACTGCTTTTTTGTTGGCCATTACCTCTGCAAGAAGGGTTTCTGAGTTGCAGGCCCTTATGGCGGTTGAGCCTTTCTTAATTTTTCATAAGGATAGGGTATCTTTACGTACTAATCCTTCCTTTATGCCTAAAGTGGTTTCTAGTGTGGCTTTAAACCAAACTATTCATTTGCCTACTTTTTATGCAAACCCACAAATTCAAGGGGAAAAGATTTTGCACACTTTAGATGTACACAGGCAGTTGCGATATTATTTGGACAGAACTAAAGGGTTCAGGCAGTCTCAGCAGTTATTTGTTTCTTTTGCTTTGAGTTCTCAGGGCAAGCCTGTCTCAAAACAAACTATTTCTAAGTGGATTGGGTTTTGCATTGCTTTCTGTTATTCCCATCATGGCAAGGAGATTCCAGCTGGGATTAGGCCTCATTCCACTAGGGCTACTGCCACTTCGACAGCTTTTTTGAGGGGGGTGGCAACTAAGGATATTTTGGAGGCAGCTACTTGGAGTTCAGTGCATACTTTCTCTAGGCAGTATCACCTACCACTTTATTCTAAATCTAGGGCTGGTTTTGCCACTGCTGTTTTGCAGGGCATTTTGGCAGCTCCTGCTTCCTTATAGTTTGGCCATCCTCCCTTACCTCTGCTTTGGGATTCTACCCAAGTGTAAGGACTGCAGCAATGTGAGATGAAGAACATAGTACAGTTTTGTACCTACCATAAATGTAGATGTTCGAAGATCCACATTGCTGCAGTCCAATTTACCCTCCCTCCTTCCCCTCTGTAGTTAGTGGCGGTTGTGTGGGTTGGGTTGTCAATATGGGGTATATTGTATATATTGTATATATTGTACATATTTTTAGTGCTAGGATGGTTGGTTGTTTGTTTGCTGTCTTTTGGTTTGGACCTTTCTTTTTAGGGTCTTCTGACATCTGGGGCAAGAAAAGACTGAGGATATGACGTCGGTCATGCGCATTTGTACCCTGACGTCCTGATGTCAGTCAAATGCGCCTTGACCGACGTCAGCCTTATACTTTGATATTCGGGCCGACCGAGGACAGCGGACTACCCAAGTGTAAGGACTGCAGCAATGTGGATCTTCGAACATCTACATTTATGGTAGGTACAAAACTGTACTTTTCTGTGAGAACTAATGATCTGATGTTGTTAATCTTCTTCCCATTTATCACTGATGAGTTCGGTTCTGAGCCCTTGGAACCGAGTCAGCCTAATACCAAGCTCGCATACACCAAAAACTCTCTAGCTAAGCTGCTACCCACAATGCCTTTTTCCCTGTTACCTCAGATCTCGTTTGCTGCATAACCATATAGCAGCGTTTCACCAAGGTCTCCAGCCAAGTGTAATATTTTATTGATTGTGTATTTTTTTAACTTTTTTCCTACTCTCACTTATTTACCCTTATTTTATCTAGCTCTACCCATTGGGTACTTCTTATACCATCGTTGGTACACCCTCTCCTTATCCTTGTGGTATCGTTTGATACCATCATTGGTATCGTCTTTCTATTTCTTCCTTCTTTCCTTTTAAGTTCTAGTGGTGTGTGTTTTGGGTGTGTATGGAAATGTCTGATTAAAAAAAGGGACTTCGGGGTTTAAACATTGCACCTCTTGCAGTGGCAAACTTCCTAATAGCGACTTGTATGATGACTGTGTTTATTCTCTGGGGGTTTCTTGCCTCTGTTAAACCTCCTTGCCAGATTTGTCTACGTTGTAGTCTGCGGACGCTGAACAAAAGGAAAAACTTATTTTGAAAGTCCTTTTAGTTTCTCCTTTCTCAGAGGCCCTTTCTGTGTCAGAGGTTTCAACCCCTCCAGTGAAGGACAAGAAACGTCCCCATTCGGCCAGACGTACAGCCCCTTTCTGGACCGACCCGCCTCCCCTTCAGGAGTGTCCACAAGGTCCACTAGGAGTCTTTCCAAATTCGATATGGTGTGCCTGTTGGATCAGCTGTTGACAGCCATAGGGATAACAAATGTTCCTAAGACTCGCCCCACTTCGGGGTGTGGGTCTATCGCTCCCAGGACTCCCACATATACTCCTCCTTTGGATCCATCTGTTGTGAAGCCCATTGCTCCGATGTCCTTTGTGGAAACCCATTCCTCGCCGTCGACAGTAACTCTCACTGAGGCTTCGAGGCCACCCCTTTGGGTTTCGGTTTCATCAGATCTGTCCCTTCCTCAGACTTATGGTTGGGGGGGTGGAATCCTCGGTTCTAAGCATGGTTCCAAATGTTTTATCGGTTCCAGCCTCTGATCCGGGGAGGACGTCTGTCCCGATCTTGCTTGAGGCTCCATCCCTGGGAGTGGGTCTGACGGAGCGGGGTGTTACCCCGGTTCCGAGGTTGTCCTACTCTGTTCCAGGCTCCCATTCCTCTTTGGGCAGGCCTGCTTTCTGGGTGATGAAACAGGTTCTTGCTTCAGGAAGCGCTCCCCGTACATCGGAACTTCACCCTGCTCCCTCTGAGCTACAGCTACCACAGGCCACCTCTCCAGGACACAGAGAGCAGAAGCCTCAGGAAACCGCAGTTCAGGGTACCCATACTTCCGAGTCTTCCTCCGATAACCCACTGAAAAACCTCCTCTGACGAAGGTGTGTAAGAGGAGACTCATTGACTTTCCTGAAGAGTCTTTGACAGAGGATATGGACTATGATGATGGGGTGGGGTCCCCACGGTCACCCCCTGACTGTCTCCTTCGGGGACGTCCTGGAAATAGTGAAACAGAGGGGTGGCTGGAAGCCCTCTAACCCTTCCTCAGAGGAGTCCATCTTCCTGCAGGCTTTTCACTATCGGCCTTCTCCTTCTTGGGTGACCCCACCTGCCGATGAGTTAGTCCAGCTCTTTGTGCAGCATGCGTGGAAGAACCCTGACTCTATTGAGGCCATACCCCGGAGACCAAATAAGATTTTTTCCCCACCTGAGGAGCACCCCCACTGGTCTAGAGGTTTGCCAGTTGATGCTATGGTGGTGGTGGCGGTCACTAAAAAGGATCTAGCGGAAGAAAGTCCTACTGTTCACCCGCCCAACAGAGTCCTGGGCTGTGCACAGACTAGGGAAGCGAGTTATTTCTTCAGAGACCTTTGCTGTCAGGTCCCTGAACTACTTGGCACATTTCACGAGATTCCAAAGAGATCTGATTGCCGAACTTTCTGGAGCCCTCACAGGTCAAGTTTCTAACAGGGCACGAGATAAGATTGCTTCTCAACTTGCCACCCTTGAATCTGTCTCCAGTTCATCCATGAGGTTGCTCTCCCATGCAACCGAAGGGGCGGCTAGAGCTGTGGTTGCAGGCATAGTCATGAGGAGTCGTGCCTGGATGGGCATCTGTGACCTCGCTGACTCCTTCAAGTCCTCCTTTTTGAACGCCCCTGTTGAACCATCTTCCTTTGGTTCTAAAGTGAAGGACACACTGGCCAGGCGTGAGCAGGACGGAAAGACTTGGTCTGCCGTTTGCCTACATTTTTCCAAGCCTCAACATGCTTTTTTCAGGAACCAGAGGAGTGGGAAAATATGGCACAAGAAATCAAGGTCCGTTCCTTAATGCACGTGGCAAGGATTCCCCTCGAGGCAGAGTGAGTTCCAATGGTGGAAGATGCCCCTTTAGGGGCAGAGGGGGTCCCCGAAATCAAGACTCCAGTGATTCTTTCTCCGGGCAGTCTTAACGCTCCCGAAGCGTTGCCCGATTGCTTTCCTCTGCACAAAACTACCTGGCGCTCTATTACAAAAGATCGGTGTGTGCAGAGAATAATCTCCAGAGGCTACTACATCACTCTAACCTCCCGTCCAAAACCTGCAAAGAACCTTCCTGATCCACCCAATCAAAGGGAAGAAGCTGCTTCAGAGATAAGAAAGCTGTGTCAAAAAAGTCATCCAACCAGTCTCTCCAGACCAGTGCAGATCTGGTTTTTATTCCAGATTCTTTTTAGTGCCAAAAAAGACCGGGGACTGGTGACCCTTTCTGGATCTCAGCCATCTAAACAAATCAGTGGTTCAAACCAAATTCCACATGGTCACTATTCAATCCATTCTCCATTTTTTATGGGATGATGTTTGGATGTGCTCGCTAGACCTCTGGGATGCATATTATCACATCAAAATGGACAAACAATCCAGGAGTCTCCTTCGCTTCCGTCTAGGAGCCAATCATTACCAGTTCTGAGCCCTGCCATTCGGTCTCTTGACAGCCCCCAGTGTGTTCACAAAATGTCTAGCAGTGGTGACAGCTCATCTGAGACTACAAGGATTCCAGGAGTTTCCATATTTAGACGATTGGCTCCTTTCCGCCCCCACCAAGCGTCTTCTGACCATGGCCCTCCATTACACACTCACTAGCGGAGTCCCTAGGCATCACAGTACATTGGGAGAAATCCAATTTACAATCTACCTAACATCTGGAATTTATAGGGGCAGTTTTCAATACTCAAACATGCCTGGTATCTCTACCAGCCCATAGGCTTCAGAGGTGAAGATTGCAAAGTACGGGTGATACTCCATCAAAGAAAGGTGTCAGCAAGAGAAGTTCTCTAGGTTCTGGGGTCCATGGCTGCAGCCATTCCGATAGTTCCTCTGGCAAGATTACAAATGAGACTGTTACAATGGATCCTATTGTCCCAATGGTTGGCAAATCTCCACCCCCTAGACTCACAGATCCTCATTACCAACTCTTGCAAGCAAGATCTCCTCTGGTGGATTAGGCCAGACGCAGAACTTTGGTGTCACCCCTTTCAGACTCCTCAACCCAACGCCACGGTGACCACGGACGTTTCACTAATAGGGTGGGGGGGCCATTTTCAGGGAAAGACGGTCCAAGGCACGTGGTCGAGCTTAGAGGCCAACCTGCATATCAGTGTTCTGGAGTTGAGAGTGGTGCTGTTGATGTTGCAGGCATTACATCTGCTCCTTCCATCGGGAAAGATTGCGATTCAGTCAGACAATGTGTCAGTAGTCTGGTACATAAATTAGGAGGAACCAAATCCCTACCCCCCTGTGTCTAGAGGCCATGAGAATTTGGCACTGTGCGATTAGCTTCCAACCTGTTTCTTTTAGCAACTCTTATCCCCCGGGAGCTCCTTGTGATAGCGGACAGGCTGAGCAGATGCATTCTCCTTCCACACGAGTGGTCTCTCAATCCAAATGTGACGGCAGAAATTTTCAGCCGATGAGGACAGCCTCACTGAGATCTCTTTGCCTCCCCTTCAAACAACAAATGCAGCAGCTTTTTTGCCCTCTTTTCCCCAGAGGGGGAGTCCTCGAGAGACCCTCTGACTCATGACTGGCCCACGGGTCTCCTCTATGCTTATCCTCAAATTCCCTTGATACCCCTATTTCTAAAGAAAGCAGTTTGGTTGAGATGCAAGGTAATCCTCGTCGCCCCATTCTGGCCTCGTCAAGTGTGGTTCCCCTTCCTCCAGCCTCACCTGTTGCAACCTCCATGGATCCTGGGCACTCGTCCAGACTTAATTTCTCACCCGCAAGGGTTGACTCTCCCAAATCTCACCACACTCAAGCTGACAGCTTGGTTTTTCCACTTCCATTAGTTGGCAGGTAGGAAACCCTTTCCTCACCTGTTCGCGATATCATTCTGGCCTCCCATAAGCCATCCACCAGAAAACTTTGCAGAGATAAATGGAAAAGGTTTGCTCTTTGGTCTAAAGTACAGATGCTAGACCCCTTCTCAGCTTCGGTCTCTGTTCTATTTCAGTACCTTTCTGAGTTTTTTTTGAGAATGGAGCATCAGCTTCTACCATACGAGTCAATTTAGCAGCTATTTCCAACTTTCATAATGGATTAGAGGGCACTCCACTTATCTCCACCCACCTGTGCAAGACCTTTCTCAAAGGAATGTTTCATAGCAGATTTCCAATCAGATGTCCATTAGAGGCATGGAATCTCTCCCTAGTGCTACAGTCTCTCTTTTTCTCCCCTTTTGAGCCTGCTGCAAAATGTCACCTCAAATTTCTATCATGGAAATCTCTTATTTTTGGTAGCTGTCACATCAGCTAGATGGATTTCAGAATTTCAGGCCTTGTGCATCAAGAGCCCGTATTTAATTTTTCATAAAGACAGAGTATCACTACATACTAATCCATCTTTTCTCCCCAAAATGATTTCTGATTTCTCTGTGAACCAATCCATTGAACTCCCAGTGTTTTTCCCAAACTATTCAAATAAAGGAGAATACTGTCTATGTTCATTGAACATACATAGGCACCTATGTTTTTACTTAGGACTAAATCTATTTGCAAGTCAGATCAACTTTTCATTTCCTTCTCTGGGCCAGAAATGGGATATGCTGTATCAAAAGCCACTTTATCAAAGTGGCTCAGAGATTGTATTGGTTTTTCATAGTCTCGTGCAAATGAGCCTAACGCTTACAAATATCAAAGCACATTCAATTAGAGCTACAGCAACTTCTGCTACTTTTTACTCCAGAGCTTCTATGGACGACATTTGTGCAGCAGCCATTTGGGCCAAACCTCACACTTTCATCAAACATTACAAGTTGATATGGTCTCCAGGGGAAGAGCGGCCTTTGGCTTAGTGGTGCTTAGGAATGTTCTTGCATAAGGGCCAACCCAGGTTTCTCAGGTAGCTTGGGATTCTGTCCCATCAGTGATGAATAGGAAGATTAACAACATCAGATAAAGAAGTTCTTACCATAATGTTCCATCTGTGTTTATCTTTTTCCATTCATCATATCCCACCCTCCGTCCCCCACCAAAGGCTCCTGGTGGATCTTCTGGGTCCTTGTCTTGTTGTCAGGGTTTTTGCGCAGAAATGGTCTCTGTTTTTACTTTTATATGTCTTATGTAAACTCGATCTGAGGTAACAGGAAGAAGGGCAATGTGGGTAGCAGCTTAGCGCAAGAATTTTTAGTGTACGCGAGCTTGGTATTAGGCCGACTGAGTTCTGAGGGCTCGGAACCGAACCCATCAGTGATGAATGAAAGATCAACAACACAGATGGAACATTATGGTAAGACATAACTTCTTTTTTTTGTGTCGAAAGTGTTATCCAAGTTTACTTTAAAGTCACACTCCTCATTTTCTTCCCTGAAAGTAAAAATGAGTGAGAGATGATATGCCATACCTTGGATGTCCACAGACAAGTTGGAAGTATCTTGCTAGAACTAAATCTTTCAGCTCTTTGGATCAGCTGTTAATTTCTTTTGAAGGTAAGAGGGGATAACCTGTGATGAAAGACTATTTCCAAGTGGTTGTCTCATCCTATTACCTTTTGTTATACTCACCACAATGAGACTATTCCATGCAGGGTCAAGATCCACTCTACCAAGGATCTTGGCTTTATTTATGACTTTTGGAAACATTTTTTAAGAAGTATTATTGAAGCAGCAAGTCGGTCGACTTCACAAGTTTAGAAGCTTGATTCCATTAAATCTAGGTCAGAGTTTGCTAGGACCATTTTGCAGGGGCTGCTGGACTGATCCCTTTCCACTTCCTAGTTGTAAACTAGGTAATCTACCCAGTAGTAATAGCCAAGACTACTGAAGTGGTGATCAATTTGCTGAACATATTACAGCTGTGTAAATAAAGTACCATAACAGTAGATGTTCAAATGATCACTGCTGCAGTAGCCACTCACTCTCTTCATCCCCCTTTAAGATGAAAACCCAAAAGGGCTTTGGGGGCCTTACAAGTTGACTGCATATTGACTAATGGCTTAAGTCTAGCTCTCCCAGTATGTAAACAAACTTGGCAGACAAAGCCAGTGGACCCACACTTCTGGATACATTTCAGTAACTGGCTAGTAAGTGCACTGCCTGGATTACAGGAAAGGAAATAGAGGACCTGAAGGAAAATCAGCTACAAAAGGTGATGAAAAAACACTGACTTGGAAAAGTACTTTAGCTGTTCAGCAAAAAGCTGTGCAAGCTCCATGAATTCCGGTAACCTAGCGGAAATTGTAAGACAACCGTACACAGACCCGACTAAAATAAATGAAACACTGATGGAGTGTATCAACTCAAACAATAAAAGGCTGGAAAAAAATGAAAGAAGCTTTAAACAGATATTCAGATAAGGTGATGAAACTGCAAAACTCAGAGGTAGAAATGAAGAAAAGACTGGCTGAATGAGACTGTACAAGAAGAGATGTTACAAAAAATAATAGAATTAGAGGACAGAACACAGGAAAAACTTGAGATTTTCCTGCTGTACTTGAGAAGCTGGAAGGAACAGACTGTATTAATTTTATGAAAGTCCAAATAAGCAACTTGACTGGTATTCAACAACAGGAATTGTTAATTGAAAGGACAAGTCATGTGTATGCTTCAAACCTTGCTATGAGAACAACCTAGACCTTTAATAGTAAAGATGTAATCTCAGCAGCAGGAGAGGTTGTTTCTGACAAAAATGTGGCAGAAAGACAAAGTACTAAAAGTGGGAGACAGCAATGTGTGTCGAATGACTACTCATTGTACACCAGGCAAAGGAGGAGTAAATTTATCATGTTGTTCAGGGAATGTCATGAAGCAGGCATGAGATTCAAACTGCTGTACCCAGCCATCTTCAAAATATTTTTCCCCTGAAGGATCAAAATCATTTTCTGATGAAGTACATGCTGAGGAAGAAATACAAAAGTTTGCCCAACAAGTGAGCTGTGAAACAGAAGGAGATTCTGCTTCTTGTTCTTTGGGTAATAAAGACCACAGAGAGAGAGACTTTGCCAATGAAACCTTTTCCAGTGTTTCAAAGGAAAATTGTTGAGAGGAGGGAAAAAGCACAGGAGCTGACTAAAAGAATTAAGACTACATTAGAATTGAAGCAGAGACTGGGTTTGGGAGATGGAGATGAATAGGAGTAGAACAAGAAAATCTAAAAAATATTGGACTTTCTTGGACTTCGTTAAACTTGTAGAGGAGCATATCCCCTACTTCATGTTAACATTTAGAAAAATGTTCGGAGAGGAGAAGAAAGACAGTTAAAGTAAAACAAAATGTTTTCTTAATAGTACTATTTAAATGGTGTATCATTTTCTTTGCATGTTAAGTATTTTTTTTCAGCTATTTTTGTGCAATGTTTGGTACTAATATAAATAGGCGCTCCTGTTTTTTTTTTTCCCTTTCCTCCTAGTTCATTTTTAAGAAATGTAGAACAATTCTGGTTAAAGAGCATGACAAGAAAAATTTGTGTGCTTTTTCTCATTCTTGCATAGGGGAATGACTGGGCTAATGTCATTAGCTTAATCTAATAAGTTTTAAAAGAAAGCAAGTAAATGAAAGAGAAAATGGAATATTATGAGGCTTTTTTCTAGTAAACAGTTGTCTGGTTCTTGTCTGTAGCAGACAATCTGATAGAGAAATGGGTCAGAGAAAATGTTTTCCAAAAGCATTCATGTTTTCCCAGCTGAGAGAGCTGTAAAGGTAAGAAAACCAGACAGTACTCAAGGACCACAGGCTGTAGCATGCGTCTTAGTATGGATAACCTTTCTTTTAGGTTAGCTCAAGTTTGTGTATATTTGGCTAACAGTTTGGAAAATTTGTTCTATTAGGAACAATTAGCAAAATACTTGATGCTATTTAAATGTGCTTAGTATAATATGATAACACTGATGAAGGGTTTGTGACCTGGGAGCTGTGTTTTTCATTAAAATTTTTGTTATGTTACCCAGTTGACTTTATTCAGATGGTTAAGAAGTAACAAGAATTATTTAGAGGGACTGACAAATGTTTAAGTATTGCAAAGTAGGAGGAATCTTGCAGAACAAGTAGAGCAGCAACTGTTGAATGCTAATTAGAAAATAAGAGACTACCTTGATTAAATATGTATGAGTTTAAAAAAATTGCTGTTAAGCAGCTGTTTTTTGATAACTCTAGAGCAGAAAAAAATGTTAGCACAACTCTGACAAAGTAATAAGGGCTGTCACCAAGATTAGAGAGTTTATAACTAGGAAGAGGACAAGGGATCCTATAGAGATATTAGAAATGTTTCTGAAATTCTGTGAAAGGCTGCATAAAGCGGAGAAATATGGAAATCAAGGAAAGGTACAAATGGAAATGTTTATGGAAGAATTAAATATGCCAAGGTTAAAGGTAGATGAGGCTCAGTTACTAACAGGATAGGAGGAAATGAGATAAAAATAGTTATGTATGACCAGTCTACAGGAAAATTCCCATGAATAGATGGGTATTCCTGTGGAAGTTTGGAAGCTAGGAGGGAACAAAACTGATAAAGTTCCGGAAGGTTTTGTTCAACAGTATTTAAAGAGGAGGAGCAGTACCAACATCCTGGAAAAAACTGAGGTAGCTCTAATACCTAAAGAGGGTAAAGATCCATCAGATCCAGCTTCATACAGGCCCATTTCAGTACTAAACCATGATTATGAAGTGTTTGTAAAATAAGAAAGAATGGCAAATGTGACCGATCTTGATCATTGTGGGTTTGTGACGGAGAGGGAAACATTTGACAACACTAACAGAACACTGACTATCCAGAGGGAAGCAGAATGTAAGAAAATAGCAATGTTGATGGGTCTTGATGCAGAGAAACATTTAACAGAGTAAGCTGGGACTTTATAAGCAGAGCAATGACAGCCTTTGCATTCCTTGGTAATTATAAGGTCGATTAGGAAGATGCACGAGGGATCGGAGGTGAAGATTAGTGGGTGGGGCCCTCTCTGATGATCTCTGCTTGAGTGGAGGAACCAGGCAGGAGTGTCCTCTCTTCCCTTTGTTTACATTATGTTTAGAACCATTGGAAAAGAAAATGAGGGACTCAGAATGCAAGGATATAATTGGTATGGTACTCAAGAAAAGCTGGCTGTATTTGCAGATGACATTATTTTATATCTGACAAAACTAGAAAGGGACATTACAGTGTTGTGGAACATACTGAGACAGTTTCAAATCTTTTTGGGATACAACATTAATGAAGCCTAAACAAAGGCAGTAGTGGTAAACTGTGTACCCACATGTGAATTGGTTCAGCAATATCCATAATTATGGGGACATGATAAAATTAAAGTGTTTAGGAGTATGGATTAAAAAATATTCTGGTGTGGCAGCTAAGGATTGGTGGGAAGAGACTAAACAAAAGTTAAGAAAAACTGAGAAATTGGAAGCTCTTATATGGATGTTGAGAGTAAGGTACAAGCCGTTAAAATGTTTAGTCCCTTTAGTCTTGTACACAGGTCAGGCATTGTTAGAAAAATATGTATTAATGTGTATATGCTTAATGCTAATTTAATAATCAAAAAAATTAACACGTTTTTCATTCTATTTTACAAGCACTGTGATGTATATAAATTGAGTTTCATATGAGACTGAAAAAGATGCTTTTTGAAAACTGCAGTATGCTTTCTGAAACTTGCAAGATGCCCTCTGACCTAGTAATTGCTAGCACAGCAATATTCTTGTTTATGCCTTTTGGAAATGTACTTGAGAAGCAGATGCTTATCTGCTAGGTCAGGAACGAATGAATGAACAATACTATATTCTGTAAATGTAATGATTTTACAAATTGCCTGCAGAATTCCTGCAGATAGGTGCCAAAGCCTTAGCCTACCCTATTTCTATCCTGATCAATAGATCTATAAAAGAAGGAATCTTCCCCTCTATCTGGAAGATATCTCATATCATCCCACTACATAAAGGGGGAAACTCTAATGATTTCTCCAACTTTCGACCAATAGCTCTCCTCTCACCAGTCGCAAAAATCATGGAAAAATGTATTCACAAACAAATACTAAATCACCTTCTCAAGAACAACCTACTTTCTGTCAGCATGGCTTCAGACCCTCACACAGTACCACCACTGCTTCACTCTCCTTCACAAACTCCATTAACATTAACCGCAACAAAAACTATACATCATCCTCTGTCTTCATTGACCTATCCAAAGCTTTTGATATGGTGAACCATAAACTATTACTACACATACTCAAATCTCTGGCTCTTGATAATCTTGCCTTGTCCTGGTTTGCATCCTACCTAGAAAATCGTCAGCAGGCAGTTCTGTGGAAAAAATCACTTTCTAATCTTCTACCTATTTCCTTAGGCGCACCTCAAGGCTCTATCCTAGGCCCTCTGCTATTTTCAGTCTTTATTAATGACCTTCAATCTGCAATCCCATATACTACCTGCATACAATACGTAGACGACTCAACTATAATCTGTACCGCGAACTCTCAAACAGAACTCCACTCACTTACTCAAAAAGCTTTTAACACTGTAGAACAATGGTTCTCTTACCGCTGTTTACTCCTTAACCCTAAGAAAACCAAACTACTACTTTTTTCTCCTACTCGGAAATCTACTACACCTTACTTTACTCTTGCGTCCGCTGACGGAACACTCATCGCTCCTGACCAGACCACAAAACTTTTAGGTATAACTATCGATAATAACCTCAACTTCGACTCCCACATCAATAATACCATTAAATTAGTTAATAAAAAAAATAGGATCCCTGTATAGAATCAAACCTTTCCTAATACCCACAGCAAGGTCCACCATTGCTAGATCTCACCTAATCTCCACTCTCCTCTATGCCTCCCCCGTTTACACTAATCTTTCCAAAAACAACATGAGGAAACTAGAAACATCCTATCATAACATAGCTAGATTCGCTGCTGGATCTCCTTTTCGAACTCATCACTGCTCAGACCTAAAAGAACTAGGCTGGATAGAACTTCCTAACCAAATTATACTGCAACAGATCTTAATTGCCTATAAGATTCTATATCAGCCAACCAACACACCAATACTTTCTAGCCTTATTTCTCCATATAACAACCTGAAACAACTTCGTTCTTCTAATAAACTTCTGATTAATACTACCAAACCTAACAATAATGCAGGTGACAGTTTATTTTCCAACTATGTTGGAAAAGCATGGAATAAACTACCCTCTGATATCACTTCTTTAACCTCTTTCCAACTCTTCAAACACCAACTAAAAGTTTATCTCAATAAACACTGGCTTTGCTCCTGCACTAATCCAGACTAATGCTAACTCTATTCTCTACCATAAAAAAAAAAAAAAAAAATTTAACTAACAATTTTATATTTAATTTTTATTTTTTTATCCATTTTATTTTTGATTTATTTGTTATGATTGTTTGTAACCTTTTATGCCTTTATGTAAATTGTATAACTAGTGGAGCTTTTCTCCCCGGGCCTCTACTGAAAATGGACATATATCCAGTTGGACTAGCCCGGTCAACAAATGTAAAATAAAAATAAATTTTAAACAATCAGCTCTGTTCGAAGCATGAGAACATGTGCAGCTGCAGAAGCTTAGAGATAAAGTAGACAAAGGATTGTTAGAGAAATGAACTGTTAGCATTGTGCTTGAATTAGCCATAGTACCTTGAATGGTAACATAACATGTATCTAACTGGTGGTAATCAAGGCCACGCTGTTTTCCTCAGGAAGTTTCTCACAAAAATTGTTAAATCAGCAGAAATGCATGGGAATGATGGTCAACAAATGATGATGAAAAGGCTGGTAATCTATTACGTCAGCTTGGTAGGCCATGTCCAGTTAGAGAATGTATAAAAATGAAAGTATTTCCTGTTTCTAGTTAGACAAACTCTGTAATAGCACGTTTTTGTCTCCTTGCTGCAAGATTAAAGTGCCTTAACCTGAACCTACCGTGTTTTGATCATTTTTAAAGTATATTTTTCCTTTGACAGGCATATTTATATCAACCAGAGAAGTTGTGGTTAGTAATAAAGAGCTGAAGGATTTTATCTGGGAGGGGGAGACTGAAAGAGTCAAGTGGGATAAGCTTATCCTTCAAACAGAACAGGGTGGATAGGGATTACCTGATTTGAAGTGTTATTTTTCAGAGCAACACAGTTAAGGCTCCTTCCTATACATAGCACAAGCAGAAAACTATGTTTCAACGTGGAAAGGGATGATGTTGAAACGGGGGATGCTCAAGTCTTTAAGGAGAATAACAATCATGTAGAATATTGTCTCCATAAAGTAGCAGAAAGTATTCTAAGAACTAAGCCAATGTGGGAATGCAGAAAGGAGATTCTGATGACTGGGATGACTACAATTAGGGATATAGACAATAGGCAAGAGTGGGATGGACTTTATTGGAAAAAACTGGCAAAAGAGACAAGGTATTGGGAGCAAATAACTAGAGGGGTAAAGATGATAGAATGGGAAGATGCCAAGAATTTATTTGGACTACAGGTTAGAGATTGCCTTCTCTATCAAGGATTTATAACAGGGTATAGACAGAGAGAAAGAAATAGGGGGATATGAAATGAAAGACCAGCACTGGTAAAGATTTTAGTAGAAGCTAGAATATAAGCTGCCATTACAAAAAGGAGTAATAGGTAGAGCATATAAAATATTGCACAATAACTGAGTCAGATGAGGTTAGAAAGGATTAGAAAGAGAGATTGGATAAACAATTCACAAAGAAACCATGGGAGGATATATGTTTGTCTCCCAAATATGCAAAAAAATGTAGATTTGCAATTTTTGCTTGGACATGTTTACATAGATATTTTTATACCCCAAGTATACTCCTGAGAATTTTGCTCAGGTAGATAGCAAGTGTTGGAGGTGTGACTGGGAAGAAAGGGGAACATATTTTTCTGGGAGTGAAGTGAGTTGGTGGACTTTATGGATTCCCTGCGGGATGTACTGTTGGAGGTGCTGGATGGGAAGATTGGTTTGATGAAGGCAATAGTTTTTCTGAGCAATGATACAGAATAGGAATTGCCTTGACATGGTAAGGCCTTGCTGCCTCTAATTATGGTGGCTGCCAAAAAAACTACTACTAGAAAATGGAAATCAAAATCCAAACCAGCTATATTAAAATTAATGAATATACTAACTTAGATAAAACTGGAATTGAGATCTTTAGAAAAAAGTAAATTATGAAAACAGTACATACATGGGGAGGAATGAGGTTTAAAAAGGCAGGACTTAATGAGCTATGTGATTGAAATGATTGGGTAGATTATAAGTGATGTATAATGTTTGCAACTGGGAGTGTCTCGTAGTTTGTGATATGAAGTGGTTCCAACTAGGATTGTGGTGTGGTTTTCATTTAAATAAATATACGAATACTTATGTCATAAGTGATGATTTAATAAAGATGTTTCTTTATTCAATCCCTGCCCTTTTTTAATCTGTAATGTTGCTTAGTTTATATGATGTATAACAATATATGTGAAGCATACTGTTTAATTTTAACTTAATGCAGTTTGATTACTTTTATATAAATGTGAATATGCTTAAGTCACAAATGATAATTCCATAATGGTGTTAAAAAAAATCATACAGAGTATTACATTCATAAAGTAGCAGAAAGTATTCTAAGAACTAGGCCAACACCGGAATGGAGAAAGATTCTGCCAATAAGGATGACTGCAATTAGGGATACAGACAATAGGCAAGATGGGACTGGAATTTATTGGAGAAAACTGGCAAAATAACCAAGGTATTGAGAGCCAATAACTATTGAGGGAAGGGTAACAGAATGGGAAGATGCCAAGAAGTTATTTGGACTGCAGGTTATAAATTGCCTTCCCTATCAAGGACTGATATCAGAGTATAGGGGAAGAGAAATAAATAGTGGGTTCCTAAACAAAAGATCAGAACTGGTAGAGGTTTTAGTAGAGTCTAAAACAGAAGTTGCCATTAAAGGAATGATTAGTAGAGTGTATGAAATATTGTACGATAACTATAAGAATCAGAGGAGGTTATAAAGGCTTGAGAAGAGATTGGATAAGCAGTTCACAAAGAACAATGGGGGGATACATGCATGTTTCACAAATATGTAACAAAGTCTAGAAGGTTTAGGATCTTAACTTGGAAAGTGTTTGCATGGGTATTTTTTAATACCCCAAATAGACTCCAAAGACTCTATTTTTCCTTAGGTAGACATCAAATGTATGTGCAATGGGGAAGAAAGAGGTAGGTACGAACTTATTTTCTGGGAGTGTAAAAAGGTGACAGACTTCAAAGATTCCCTGTAGATTTCTCTGTTGGGAGATACTGGGTGAGCAAATTTGTGTAACTAAGGAAATGTTTTTTTTTTTTTTTGAGCTATGATACAGAATCGGAGTTGCCTAGACATAGTAAGGCCTTGCTGAGTTTAATTATGATGGCTGCCAAAAAAGCATTTACTCGAAAATGGAAATCAAATTCTAAACCAACTTTATTGTAAGTAAAGAAGATGGTGAGAGAGAGAGAGAATACAAGTGGAATGGGGATCTTTAGAAAAAGGCTAGGAGCAAATTACTCATGAAAATCGGAGTTGTGGGATCAATACATGCAGAGGAGGAATTTGGTTTAAAAGAAGGCAGGATTTGAATGAGCTATTTAATGGCTGACTTGACAGTGGCTGGATGTGTTATAAGTGATAGGTTATGTTTGAAGCTACAGTTGGCATGGTTTGTAATGTATAAAGTTTGCAACCGAGGTTAGGTCGGTATAGTTTTTCATTTATATAAATATAACATTGCCTATGTCATACTTGATAATGTAAGAAGTTTTTTTTTTAAGGAAAAAAAAAACTCAAAAGGGCTTGGCTTGTGTTTTCAGTAAGTTCAGCTCTATCTGAACCAGCCCTTTGGGTGCGTGGAAAGTGCCATGAAGCTTTTGAAGCTGGCCAGCTGTAATATCCTATGCAGAATATAATCCATATAGTTAAGGATACTGCAGCAGTGATTATTCGAGCATCTGCTGTTATGGTAAGTTTACTTGTACAGCTACACCTTTCCATTTTATTTTCTCCCATTTTGTCATAAGAATAAAGGAGCCAGTTAATGTATGACTCAGTGATGGAGTGTCTGAAGTAAAGCTGTGTTTTACACACCCGTCCTTTTTTGCATTCCTAGGTGCCATTCATTGTTGATACACTGTGGAGTGCTCTCTTGGAGCTGGATGACCTTACTGCATCCACTAACAGCATAATGACCCTTTTGTCTTCCCTTCTGGCCTACCTTCCTGTTCGACAGTACAGGTAACGTTTGATCTTTCATTAGTTTGTATACAGAATTACCTTTTTGAAGAAGGAAAGCAAAATATGCACTTGTGTGAAACATTACAGTACTTTTAAAGATGGCTTGGAGTACTAGCAGTCCCATTTTATTTCCTAGCATCTGAAATAATTGCTTAAATGCCAAGTCTAATCACAGTTTATTAAACATTAAGCACTGTAAGCAATGTAGTACATGTATTGGAAACGTAAAACACATTAAAATACTTGATAAATATTGTTTGGCTCTATTTAAGATGGCAATGAAATCTCCCTCCTTGAGCCACTGACGTTTGAGTCTTTGTGGCAAAAGAAAGCATTTTGTTAGTATTTATTCCAACGTTTGAAAAGGAAGAGGCATTGAGGACCTGAGCCTGTTAAGTCAGAACTAGTTTGGTCTCTGAGTAATCAAGAGAATTTATTAGACAACTGTTCTAGCCAAGCGATAAGAGATTTGTTAAAAAAAAAAAAAAAATTTAGCATTTGTCCTCACTTCCTCATCAGGAGTCTACCCTCATTGGTTATTAAGTTAAGTATATTATTCTAAAGATGGTTAAATATTTTGCATTGTTTAGTGGAGGAGTGTTTTTCTGATTGATTTTACCTTTGACCTTTGTTTTTGAACTATTTTTTTATACCTGAAGTTTCACAGTCTTGTGTACTGTGCTGCAAGTTTGTTAATGCTGTCTTGAATGTTCTTCTGTGAATTTAACCTTAATTTAGTTTGTGCTTACTTTTCAGTAGGCTTCTTCTGTATTTTACTTGAAGTATCACTGTCAAGCATTTGGTTCTTCTAATACTGAGCTTGCCCCATTTAGTTTTATTTTTGGTCACAATCTGTTGTTAGCTCTTAATGTGTGGTGTGGGAGTTAGGAAACCTCTCTCCAGGGCCCTTTTATCTGAGCTGTGTGGTCAGTTGGAACCCTGACCTGTGGACCAATTTGGTCCTCCACACAAACACACACTTTGAAGTTGTTGACCTTAAATAAATGAAAAAAGAAAAAAAAAACTCGAGAGTTGAATTAAAGACCAAAAAAGTCTTCCAGAAGCAGTCTTATCCTGTATTAATATTTCTGTGTGAGATGTGTGTATTTATAATTGGTGCAGTAAAACATCACAGTACCAAATAGTGTCACAAAGTAATTGTAAATCAAAATCTTGACACTGAAGCATGCATGCTGCAATGCTCCATGACATAGATTTGAAGCATACAAAGAAATTTTTTTTTCAGAGGGGCTGTGCCATGCCTTCCACATCCCCTGTTACTTGTGTATACTAAGATTGTACAGTGGCAGGGAAAAGGGCACATATCCCACCTCCACTATTTACGTCAGTGTCATACACACTGTTGTCCCTCTGCCAATCGGTTGCAGTATTCATAACATGAGGGAGTTCCTTGCCATAGGCAAGAGACGGCCAGTTTACAAAAGACTTCACCACTGTAGGATGCATGGTACATCGGATGTAGTCTGACATCAGACGTTGGCCATAAGTGAAGTACATGCGCACCATTCTCAGAACTCGTCTACTGCTAGTTTCCAACATGCGGTCTGGTTCAGAGTTGTTTGCGATTCTTCTAAATTCAGATAAGTGACCTGTTGTTGAATTTTTTGACTTTTGTTACTGTCTTTGGTTAGGGTTCATGCCATCCAAGAGGTGCAAGTGCCAATGTGGACGACAAATTCCACACAAGGATAGTTACCTTCAGTGCTTGTTCTGCCTAGGCACAAACCACGACCACAAAAGCTGCTCTATTTGTCAGGTGTTTGTCCCGAAGACTTTAAGGTATCTATTATCCTCCCTAGCTATCTACCTTGAGAATCAGAGCAATAAAGCTGCTAGCAAAAAAACACTATGGAGTGATCCCCAGGGCTTGAAGCCAAGTCGACTTTGAATGCTGAAGGGCAAAAAGCAAAAGCCTGAACCTTCTGCTAGGCTTCTAGATACCAAAGTCTCTTGAGGCGGAGGACAGCCCAGAGCCATGTCCAGTTCACAGCTCAGATCTGCAGGCCGAGCCTGATGTCCAGGCCACGTGAGCATTAGCACGTCCACAGAGGCTGAGCAGGCATCCATGTCAGATCTCTGAAGGGGGAACCATGGCTCATGATTGCAGAAGGCCCTAAGGGGATTCCACAGATTCTTGTTAGGGAAGAGGTAGATTCTGACCTGATCGAATGTAGACCTACGTTGGGCCCTCCTACCCTACATAAAGCAGACCTGCTTGGGAAAAATAAACAAAAAAACAAGCATTTGTTTACATCATAAGACTCTGCTAGTGATTGGCAGCAATTCACTTAGGGCCTTTTCAATGCTTTTTTCACTTAGGCCTCATTTTTTAGAGCCCGACCACCCAATACTGTCTTTCCACTTAAAAGAACTGGGAAGAAGATACATCTGAGAAAGAGGCATCTTCAGGGGATGAATCCCTGGCTTACTCTTCTCAGTTCCCTTTCCCCCTGGTTTATGCCTCCCCTGAAGAGGAATCAAATTGCACGGACTCATCCTTGGAAGACCTTCTCTTTGGAGAGACCCTAGGTAAGGTGAGAGACCACATATATGAAGTAGCACCCAAGTATCTGAAGTACAAAAAAAATGTCTCTTTCGGCTTTTCCCGGTTAGGGGTCGCCACAGCGGAACTCCAATCTGCTAATGATTGGCAGTAGATTTTTACGTGCCGAGTTGCCAGCTCTGACGCACAACCTTCAACAAAGGTATGATACTATGACCTATTACAGATGGAATCACCTAGCTCATCAGCTATTCCTCCTGTCTTGCCTGCCTTTTTTTGATTCTTTTGCCTCAGATTCACAGGTACCATATTCCCAGCCACTTACACCCAAAAAGCCAGACTGCTTCTACAAGGTCCCAGAGGACTGTACTCGTAGGCAACCAAGTACATTTAACCCCCCCCCCCCTGTCAGTCAAGTGGTTGAAACTTTTATAAAAACCTGTGAAGATGATATTTTTAAGTTTTTGAATACAAAAAACAAGCATGTTTTTCATAACATGAACTGGGAGCAATGCCAAGCATTAAGGACACTTTAGAGAATAAGAATATTATAATAAAACCTGCTGACATGGGAGAGGCGGTTATAGTCATTAACAGTGAATTCTATCACAATAGTGTTCTTATGTTAAGGGACTCAAATACTTAACAGTTAACACCAGTTGATATTAGTGGGATTATTGGTAAAGTTAAGCATGAGTTTTCCAGCTTAAGGTTAAGCAAGCGTATCAATGAAGACACTTTTAAGTTTATATTGATTGAACATCCTGTTGTTCCATTGTTCAAAGCTTTACCGAAAATACATAAAGACCCCAGGAACCCACCATTATGTCCAATTGCATCTGGAAGGGGGAGGGCTACTGAACATGCTTCTATATGGGTAGAGGCTCATCTAAGAAAGTGTTTGGTTTCTGTACCTAGAATATTAAAGGACACAGCTCGTTTTTTGCAATCTTTACACAGTCACTTAGGTCCTAATGCTGACTGTATGGATTATTTGTTAGTAACCCTGGATATAAACAGTTTGTTTACAGTAGTTACAAAAGAATATGGCTTGATGGCCATTGAGGCCTTTTTGCAACAAGTACAAATCGTGAATCAAACTGATATTGACAATGTATGTTTACTGTTAAACTGTGTGTTGAGCAACAATATTTTTATGCATCATTGCTTCTATCGTCAGAGCAGGGGAGTGGCCATGGGCACCCCCTGTGCAAGCTCATATGCCAACATAGTGTTGGTATATTGGGAGGATCAAGCAATATTCAAGGCAAACCATTTATGGAGGGGGGTACCTGAGTTACTATGTCCGTTTTTTGGGCGATGTCTTCCTGCTTTGGACAGGAACAACTTTGAGTTTACCTACCTCGAAAGCACCACTGTTTTTTTTGAGGTTTAGTATTTCACTCTCGGATACAACTATAGATTTCCTAGATGTCCGAGTGATGAAAAACACAGAGCAACATATTGAGACTGTGTTAAATTGGAAGGAATGTTGGAGAAAAACTCTTCTAGCCTATGATAGTATGCACCCCAGATATACATTTAATAATATTGCTAAGGGACAATTTTTTCGAACATCTCGGTTATGTACTAATGAGACAGAGAGAGAGAAGTCTGCAGAACTGATGGTGAACTTAAAAGCAAGGGGATATAATCAGAACATAATACAGCGGGCATTTAATAAAAGTAAAGAAGAGGTTGAACAAAGCAAAACCCTGGTTTTCTGGGAATGAACAGGTGCATGACAGGGAGCCTGATATAAGCAGACAGCCCCTTTGAGTTACTTTGAATTGTAGTAATGTGGGGGGCATATGTGACATCGTTCGCCAAAACTGGAAAATCTTGTTAACTGATCGAATAAAGGCATTAATAACTCAGGAACCCACATTTTGTTTCAAACGTAGTAAGAATTTAAAGTATTTGCTCTGTACAGACCAACAAGAGGTTAGGAAACCTGTTATGGGGCGACAAGGGACATTTCCCTGCAGACATTGCAAAGCTTGTCAGCATATTAGACATAACATTTCATCCATCCACTGTCTGGAAAGGGCCATTCATTGAAACAATATGCTGACTGTTTCACCAGCAATATTATATACTTAGCTGACTGTATGCAATGTTGTTCATTATGTCGGTAAAACAAATTGTAGACTGAAAGGTTGTTACAGCACATGTCAGCTGTATGTACAACCAATACACACAGTGTCCTGTATCAGCATGTAAAACAGTACCCTGGGCATGTATTTTCTTTTATGGTTTTGCAGGTTATTCATCCAACCGGTGGGGGGGTGGTGATTTGAGAAATGCAACAGAATGTAGTGGAACTAGATGGATAATTAATCTGGGTGCTGATAGAGCACCTGGCCTGAATGGTGTTATTCCTATCAAGCCTTTTTTAAAAAAGAGGAGGGCTTTTTACTGAGTCTTTGATTGGCTGTTATGTATTTTAAAAGGTGTTCATAGCTTTTGTATGTTGTCTGAAGAAGGGTTTTTTAAACCTGAAAGCGCTAACCTACAGCATTTTATCTACTGCATTTTATTAAACTACTGTTTTTTTTTTTTTTTTTTATCAGCCTAGTGGTCCGGATCGTCTGTTTTTGCTAGTTTTTCTACTGTGAAAGTACAATTGGCAGCCATTTCTAATTTTCACATTAGGGAAAATTCATTGCCTTTGGCCTCATCTAAGTTGTGCAAGACCTTTAAGGGCACTTTTCTCCTTCGCCCACTTATCCAGGATCCTCCTCCACCATGGGACCTCACAATGGCTTTGCAAGCATTGGTTATGCCTCATTTTGAACCAGCAGCTAAAGTTGATTGAAGTTCTTGTCATGGAAGTCTACCTTCTTAGTAGCCATCACTTCAGCCAAGTGTCTGAACTACAACTTTATCTATTAAGCCACCTTACTTGATATTCCACAAGGACAGAGTGACTTTGCATACCAATCCTTTCATGCCCAAGGTTGCATCTGAGGCTAACATCAGTCAGGGTCATCAGTCTCCCAATTTTCTTCCCTAGTTTTCAAAACAAAGTGGAATACAAACTCCATACGCTAGATGTACACAATTACGGTTTTATCTGGATAGAACTAAACATTTTAGGACGACTGAGCAGCTCTTTGTATCCTTCTTAAAAGCTAATTTGGGGAAACCAATTTCCAAAGTGACTCTGGTTAATTGGCTTACAAGCTGCATTTCTCTTGTTTATTCCATTAAAGAAATACCCTTACTTCCTCTGCCTTTCTAGAGTTCTTATTGATGTCTTCTGTATGGCTACTTGAATTCACATACCTTTGTATCTCCTTACAAGTTGGACATCATTTTCAGGAATAGGGCCTCCTTTGGTTCTGCTATGCTCCAGAATATCCTTCCATGTGGTGCTCCCAAGAGTTCTGTAGCTGGGGACTGTGTCCCGCAGGTTGATGCAACTTCAGATAAAAAAGTTGTATACTTAACCATAACGTTCCATCTGTGTGTTTTTTTTTTCATTTGTATTCAACCTTTCTTCCCTCCATCCCTCTTACAAATTTTTAAGACCTGACAGGTATGGATATCCCTTTATCTGTTTGAGCTCCTGAAGTTCTCTTTTTTTGGTCTATTCAGGGATATATTTAAAATATTTTGTTGTAAACACTGGATAGATTGTGAGCAGCAAACTTCATCTGAGAGGATGAAGCGAGAGCAGGGAATTAAGGGCAAGGGAGGAGCTCTGATTTTCAGATCCTAGAGCTGTAGTTTGCGGCCAAGTTGGATCTGATCAGAACCCACAGGTTGAAGATAAATTGAAAAAACAGCTCAGATGGAACGTTATGGTAGGTACATAACTTTTTTTATTTGCAGAAATGGTTTTGAGCCCTAGATTGTGCCAATGTTTATTGTGGTTTTACAGGTATTGATACTTTATTTGGTGTATACTTTTAGCTTGTTTTCCCCTAAGTGGTGTTCAACTTTTGCTTATTTGAATTTAATTTGTTTTGTAGAATGCTTCTTAATTAAGCAGTGTAATAAAAATTGTTTTTCGCAGGAACACTATGAGCTGATTGTGATCCATGTGCATGTAAATTCTTTTCAAAAGCTTATTCATACAAATGTGTATGGTAAGTATAATGCTCTCCTAGCAGTGCACCTATAGTCAGTCTTATTTGTTATTACATGATTGTGATTACTGTGCTTTGCAGCCAAACATTTGAATCCCTAGGATTTTCACATTAAAAGTTTAGGGGTAGTAACATCTGTTTTGTTTTAATAGCATTCAGCAGTCACTAACAGTGTTGGTCCCACGTGTTTGGCCATTTCTTCATCATACAATCTCATCTGTAAGGAAAGCAGCATTGGAAACTTTGTTTACTCTCTTATCCACACAGGAGCAAGTAAGCAGATTTTTGAAGTGTTACGTTTTTATAGTGGTGAAACCTGTCAGTGAAGGAGCTGTTTAATACTGTATCTGTGTTGTACTGCTAATATGTTCTTTAGGAATTAAAAGCATAGCATTTGATAGGGAGATCATAACCTGCTTGTGTGTTCTAGGCATGGATGCCAAGAAATTCACCTCGAGAACCAGGCTTGAGAGTTAAATCTTGCCATCCTTGTCAAGTTGTTTATAAGGGAAAGGTACACCTCATCTTTGGAGACAACATGCAGAAAAATCTTTTTATTCTGCTGCTGCTGTCATATGCTGTTAAGTACTGGTAGATTTTGACTGCCTAGTATGAGACCCAACCTTAACGAGTTAAACAGAGGGTGCTTGTTAAGATTGTGTCTTAAGCTTAACTGACATGTTTTTTTTTTGAATATTGGATTGTAATCATCATGCTGCACTACAGTCTGATTAATTTTGCGTAAGTGACTTATTTTTGCTTCTTTTTGTTGTATGTATGTTTGCTTTTTGTTTCACTGTAGCACTCATTCGTATGGGAGGCCTTAGGACCCCTAGTTTCATGGTCACGCAGTGTGGGTATGTATATAAAATGGTTAAGAAACAATTTGCAGTACAACCAAAGGTTTTGATGCTTTCCATCATGGTGCAGGCATAGCAGAAGTTCAGTCAAAGCGATAAAGCCCCGATTGTTATCCAGGTGACCTGTTTGTTTGCAGTGCAGACATTTGGTGCAGCTGATGTGGGGTCGGGTGGGGTAGGAATAATGAGGCTCCACCTACTCTGCTTTCCAAGGGAAGGAAGGGTATGGGTAATGCACAGATGGTAGACAAGCCAGTTAGTGAAGTCCTGAAGGTGATTAGGATTTGAAGTGGCTGCTTGACTGGAAGGAGCAGATAGTCTGGGAAAGCATCTGTGTTCTTCGTGTTTCACTGTTGCAGTCATCACTTGTGTGTTATCCCTGCTGGGTAGCCCTCAGCTGGCCCGAATATCAGAGTAAAGGGTTTCCCTCCTGCATCGGGTGTCTGAGGTGGACGTCAGGTTGTCAAGGCTGTAAAATGAGGCAGCCGACACCATTACTTCAATCGTTCTTGCCGTGGAGCCAGAAGCAGTTCATGAGTGCATTGGTCGGCCGTTGCCAGAGTGAGGAAGTAACCAGCTAAAGCTAAGTACCCCATTGGGGAACCTTTTCTTGCTTTTATCCGATGTCAGAGAAAGTCAATAACTGTTTCAGTTGTGAAAAACAGATCCCACACCGAGACTTTAATACCCTGTGCATCACCTGCCTAGGCCCAGACCACGACATCCACGGATGTCAGTTCTGTGCTCTGTTTATTAGGAGAAGAGCTGAAATTGTAGCTAGACACTTCAGCAAGACTATTTCTCACTGCAAAATGGCGTTGGTCAGGCTGCTGTTGAATTGGAAAAGGATAGGCCTCAAAAAGTTAGGCCCACTGATGACTCTGATCAGAAGTCAGCTAGCATTCCACCCATTACAGTTGCTGAACTCAGTGAGGTGACTTCGCAGACCCTGACACCAGCCGAGGAACCATCGCAGGCCTCTACCGAGACCCGTTTGGAGTCTGGTACGCCGCCGGGTTCATCTTCTCCTGCCAGTATGTTGGCCTTGAGTCATGAGGTTGGATCCAGAGCTGCTTTGCAGGCACTGGCTTCCGTAGAGACAATACCGCAACCATGCCGCCAGTTAAACTAACCTTTTATAAGGCCATTGAATCCACCAGGACCAAGACTACCTCTAAAAAGACCCCATCCCAGGGACCCAGCCACCGACTTCCTTCCATCCAGCCTGCCACACAGTTGCAGCAGCTGCGAAGATTAGAGGAAGCCAGCCTACCCAACCCATCCCAGCTAAAAGGAGGAGTGACACTTCCCCTGAGGCTCTTTCTGACCAGGAGTCAAAAGTGTCTGAACTAGAACAGTCAGACACTGAAGACCAGCCTTTTGCAGCATTTGAGGATTCCAATGCTGATGACCCCATTCCTGCTGCCTCCTCACCCAAGGACCTCTCTTTTGGGGAAACTTTAATTCCCTCAGGGAACATTTTCACTGGGAGGCACAGGATTACCCTCAGTCAAAGAGAGAGTTCCTTGAGCTGCCACAGCATAAACCTCTGGCCATTCCCCCAATCCTGGATGTGGTGGAAGATGTCTTTTTGGAATCTGTACTCACACTGGTCTCTCTCCCCCCTCCCCCAAGGAAGCCAGACAGATGATATAGGGTGCAAGACAGCCACAAGTATCTTTTTAAAAAACCTACAGCTGACCCAGAGGTAATTACTCAGGATCCTAAGAGGGCTAGGGCTAGCTCCTCTAAAAAACCCATTTCAACTGATAGAGAACAGAGCCTTAGACATACAAGGAAAGAGGGTCTACACTTCAACTACCTTAGCCATTAGAGTTCTGAAGTGTCAATTTCATATGCTGAAATACCAGCAAAATGTACTGGAATTATTAAAATACTCTGGAACAAACTACCTGTCTATATCGAACAAGCTGATTAGCACTCGTCAAGAAAAATCTTGATTGGATGGGAAATAGGAAATTCACCCCGGGGAGCACCTCTGTGGCTCTGCTCGACAGGGGCACAGGAAAACATTTTCATGGGTGGCAAAAGCCAGGGTACCTTTTTGGCTAGGCTTGTATAGGCCCTAAGGCAGATAGCCCAGTACCTACCTATGAACCTATAAAACAGAAAATGTCCATCCTACCAGACAGCAGTACAACCAGATAATTAGCATATCTTATACTTTCTAGCTCCCAGGTAGCCAAGCATTCCCTGCATTGTGAGTTTCATGCTTTGGAAGCTTCTAGCAGGGCTGCAGTTTCTGGCTTTGTAATCAGAAGGTATGCTTGATTAAGGGAACAACCTTTGCCTGACCTGGTAAAGTCCAAGTTATTAGATACCCATCTAGATGAGAACCAGCTGTTCTGACCTAAATCTGAGGAGGTTAAGAAAATGGAAGACAAGGCCAAGTCTATGCAGACTGTGAAGGTTTCTTGCAGGCACAGCCTCCCAGGTTCAGTAGGAATTTCCCCACAAAGCATTGGTCCTTTCCTACCCAAACAAAACCTGTCCGGAGGAAGGGGTGCAGGGACAGGCCCTTTTAGGCACTAGTCACAAAGCCAACAGAGATCCAGACAATGGACAACTGCAACACCTAGCCAAGGGAGTTCTAAAGCCCACTCCCTTCTCCAAGTACTTGCAATGACTTTTTCCCCTCCCCTCTGCCCCACATTCCCCCAGAAAGACTAAGAAGACGACTTTCCCTCTTCCTAGGGAATTGGCAGGCCATCACCTCAAATCTATGGGCCCTAAAAAATTACCAGCTGGTACAGATTCTCCTATTCAGACTTTACGGATGTACCAGCAAATCAGAGGGCAGAAGCAATCTGTCAGATGCAAAAGCTTTATGCCCAAGGCACCTTGGAACCCGGTACCAAAGGAACAGGCCGTAAAAGTATTTTATTCCAGACTGTTCCTGGTACCCAGAAAGGAGGGCAACTGGTGCCCTATTCTAGACTTATCCACTCTGAATCTGTCCCTCCCAGTCCCAAAATTCAAAATGCTGACCCTACACAAGCTTTTGCCAATGTTGATACCACATGCTTGGCTAGTGACCCTAGATCTGAAGGATGCCTACCGCCATATCCCCATAAGGAAGTCCTGCAGGAGTTTCCTGCGCTTCAGGGCAGGGTCACAACACTTTCAGTTCTCTGCTCTGGCCTTTGGTTTATCTACTGCTGCCAGAGTCTTTACCAAGTGCCTGGCCTCTGTCATTGCCTTTTGCAGACGGGGCATACAGATTTACCCCTACCTGGACAACTGCCTCATCCAGGCAGACACCAAGGAAAGACTCCAGCAGGACCTCACCTTTGTTCAGACTCTCCTAACCTCCCTGGGATTCACTATCAACCGGAAAAGTCCCAATTTCACCCCATAAGAAGGTTAACCTTCATGGGAGCCCTACTGGACACATCAACACAAAGAGCCTCCCTCTGGAGAAGCAGAGCTTCCTCCACTCTTACTGTACACAGCTGGCCCACTGGGCCCACCTCACAGCAAGGAAATTCCTGCAAGCACTGGGATACATGGTATCCTGCATCCTATTGGTACCCCTAGCCAGACTGCACATGAGGAAACTACAGTGGTACCTCAGGAATCTTTGGTGCCAACACTCAGTCACTGGAACACCAGCTGGCTCCGATTCCTTGCTTAAAGGAGCTCTTATGGTGGGCAGAGGCATGTACAATGAACAAAGGTCTACCCTTCATCACTTTCCCACGGGGCCAGACCATCTCCACAGATGCTTCAGGCACAGCCTGGGCGGCACACCAATGAAGTGTGTGCACTCAGGGCATTTGGGAACAGGAGGTTCAGGGTCTCCATATCAACCTAAAAGAAATGCGGTGCACAGGGCAATCCTAGCTTTCAAAGAACACCTGAGACCAGGAGTGCTCTTAATCAAGACGGACAACACAACAGTAATGTGGTGCATCAACAAGCAGGGGGGCACTCACTCCTACCCCGTGTCACTTAGCTATGTGAATCTTTGTCAGCCTTAAATCTGGCACTGCATCTTATAGCTCAGTACATCTCCGGGAAACAGAACACCCTGGCAGACCAGTTAAGCAGAAGCCTCCTGGATCCCCACGAGTGGCAGCTGCACAGGGGTCCTTTCTCAGCATCAGCCAAAACTGGGGGGACCCCGGGCATAGACCTTTTCACAACCTCAGAAAACCGCCAGCTAACCAGGTTCTGCTCCAGAGAGTTCCATCCAGAAGATGGAGGTGGAAGCCCTCTCCTTCCACTGAGGAAACCTGTTGTGTATGCATTCCCCCCTTGCCTCTGATTGCCAGGGTGTACTTCTCAAGGTCAGGGAGGAACGACTAAAGGCTATTCTCAGTATTCCAGACTGTCCCAGATCGCACTGGTACCCCTTGCTCCTCATCCTGGCCAAAGAGCCTTCCATGAACCTGACTCTCACAGCAAACCTAACTCAGGAGAAAGGAAGGGTACTGCATCCAAACCTCCCCACATTCAAGCTGTCTGCATGGTTGATGCCCCAAAGACGTATGACACTACAGCCTTCAGCAGGCAGGTTTTAAATGTTTTAAATATTAAGGAGGCCAGAAGGCCCAGCACCAGAAAATCCTACTCCGCCAAATGGAAAAGATTTACTATTTGGCGCCAGAGCAAGAGCGTCAACAGCACCCATGCCAGTCTGGCATTGGTTCTGGACTACCTGTCAGAGCTCCTAGAAAAGAGATTGTTATACTCCTCCATCAAGACACATGCCTTGGCTATCTCTTAGGGGTGAAGCCCACATCAGACCACCTAGAAGGCCACCTGCTCTCGCGTGGGATCTAAGTTTTGTCCTGGAAAAATTGACTTTGCCAGCTGCTTCAGTGGACCCTGAAGTACCTTTCTTTGAAAACTGCCTTCTTGCTGGCCATCACCTCAGCCAGGAGAGTTTCTGAATTCAGGCACTTAAAGCCACTGATCTCTTCATCATTTTCCATGCTGACAGGGTTTCTCTTGGGACCCAACCCCTCCTTTATGCCTAAAGTGGTCTCGGATGTTACCCTCAGCCAGACCATCCATCTCCCTACCTTCTTTCTCAACCCCCATAATAAAGGGGAAAGAATTTTGCATACCCTAGATGTGCACAGACAATTGAGATATTACCCGGATAGGACCAAGTCAGTCAGGAAATCTGACCAGCTACTGATGTTCGTGTTTCACTGTTGCAGTCATTACACTTGGGTTATCCTGCTGGCAGGCGACCCGCAGTCGGCCCGGGTTCCAAAGTCTTGGTCCGGCGTCAGTTGCTGTCGCCTCTTTCCTGACGTCAGTGCGCCAGGGGTATAAAAGTTGCAACCGATGCCATTTTCTTCAGTTTTTCTTGCCGTGTGGTGCCCGAAGCAAAAGCAGTTCCCAAGTGCCGGTCGGCTGACTCCTGAGATTTTCAAAATTGAGTTTCAGAACCGAAGTCTTCAGTAAAGCTAAGTACCCCATTGGGGAAACTTTTTCTTGCTCCAGACCGATGTCAGTAAAAGTTAATAATTGTATTTCTTGTGGGAAGCAAATACCTCATAAGGACTTTCACTCTTACTGTATTCCTTGCATAGGCCCTGACCACAAAGTTACTAGTTGTCGGTTTTGTGCTAGATTCAATAAACGCACTATTAAACATCTGTTTGATTTTGCTTTACATTATTTTGGCCGAAGGTTTAACTACATAATACCGTCAGAACAACCGATGACCGGAATTTATAAAAAACGCAAAGACAAAGAAAAGGACAGGCATCCGAGGTCCAAAACCGACGACGAAGCCTCTTCTAGGCCAGTCGCCGGTTTGCTGGTTCTCAGTGAGACGCTTTCGCAGCGCCTGACACCCACTACCTCAGAGCCACAGGCCGTAACAGACAGCCACGTGGAGGCACCAAGGCCTGTGGAAACTCAAGGTATTGGGCCTACGGAAACTATACCTTCAGATGGGTCCTGAGCCGCTGAGCAGGCATCGGCTTCTGAGGGTGTTTTCAGACCTTCACAGCTTACAGTTAAGCCCACTACAGTAGTAAAGGCAAAGTCAAAACACCATTAAAGACAAGGAAACAAGTACAGCATTCTCCAGAATAGTCATCCATGCCAAAGAAACAGATGCTTAAAATGGCCGAAGACCTAATTACTTTAATCAGGGGTTCCCATCCCCCTCCTGACAAAAGGCCTAGGCAAGACACTGATTATGATTCCTCTGACCAGGTTTCCATTTCCTCTGATTCCTCTTCTGATCAGGGATATTTTCTCCCTCCCTATGAGGACTTTGATGCAGAAGAGTCCATACCTTCAGCCTCTCCGCCTGAGGATTATTCTTTTGGGGAAACCCTGCACACCATGAGGGAGCATTTCCATTGAGAGAGCCAGGATTATTCAGAATCCAATAAAAGGCTCAGAGACTTCCTTTTATTGCCTCAACACAGGCCACTGGCTATCCCCTTGTGCTTGATTTTGTTGATGATGTTTTTTCTGAATTCAGTCTGTCTCCTGATTCCTTACCCCCTGCACCAGTCAAGCTAGACAAGGTACTACAGGGTCCCTGACTCTCATAAATTTCTTTACAAAAACCCCGCTGCAGACCCAGAAACTATTTCTCAGGGTCCTAAAGGGGTTAAAGCTTCCACTGCTAAAAATCCTGTCCCCTCTGATAGGGATTCCAGAGCTCTGGACAGATGGGGGGGGGGAGTTTACACTTCTGCTACTTTAGCTGTAAGAGCTTTAAACTGTCAGTTTCACATGCTTAAATATCAACAGTACCTCATGTCATTGTTAAAACAGAAAATGGTTTCAAATACAGAAAGTCCTGACAGTAAGGAAATGCAGGATTTATTGCATGCATTTGAACAAGTGGGAAAGCATACTCTGCAATGTGGTTTTGATTCATTAGAGGCTTCTTGTAGAGCCGCACTTACAGGCTCTATTATTTGAAGACATGCTTGGTTGAAAGAACAAAGTTTACCTGACCATGTTAAAGTAAAATTATTGGATGCTCCATTACAGCATGATACTTACTTTGGTGTTAAAGCAGAAGAGGTGTTAAAGAAAATAGAGGATAAAGCAAAGTCAATGCAGACAGTGAAAGATTTCTTACAGGTTCAGCCACCTAGATTTAGCAGAAACTGGCCTTCAGAAAATTGGTCCTTTCCAGTGGCAGATGTAGATGCCCAAGAGGCAGATCTCAGCCCCAAGGCTCCTACAAACCTAAACAATGGGGTGCTTCAGCCCCCAAAGGAGGGGAAGACAAATCACAACATTATAGGAAACAGCCCCAATGACTTCCCTCTGCAAATGCCAAGCATTTGCCTTTTGATAGCACCCCTAGGGGGAAAGCTAGCACTTTTCTCGAAAAATTGGCACATGATCACCCAGGACCAATGGGTGCTGAATATTGTTTCTCAGGGTTACAGGTTCCACTTTCACACGCTTCCAAAACGTATGCCAGACCTGCCACAAAACCAATGGGTAGAGGCACAAAAACAGATTGGTGCTCTTATGGACATGGGAGCTATTCAAAAAGTCCCACCACAAGAACAGGGACAAGGATTTTACTCAAGACTTTTCTTAGTACCCAGAAAGGACAAAGCCTGGAGACCAATACTGGACCTGTCAATCCTAAATACTTTCCTACACTACAACAACTTCTGCCCATGCTGGGCAAAGAAGGCTTGGCTAGTTACTTTGGACCTCAAGGAGGCATACCTGCATGTCCCAATCAGACAATCTTGCAGAAGATACCTCGGATTCATAGCAGGCTTAATGCATTACCACTTCTCTGCACTGCTCTTTGGCTTATCTACTGCACCCAGGGTCTTCACAAAATGCCTGACACCAGTAATTGCATTTTTCAGACAAAAAGGAATTCAAATATATCCCTACTTGGACGACTGCCTTATTCAAGCAGAGAGCAAGGACATTCTTCTAAAGCATCTGGCGTTTGTAAAAAGATTACTAATTTGCCTAGAGTGCACAGTAAATGAAAATAAATCAAAACTAGTGCCCTCTCAAGAGATATTCCTTGGTGCAAGCTTAAATACAACTGCCCAGATGGCTTATCTCACGCCAAACAAAGACAATGACTCATTACTTTCAAATGATGGCAACAAAAACCCAGCTCCCTGCAAGAAAAATTCTGCAGGCCCTGGGCTTCATGGCATCCTGCATTCTACTGATTCCATATGCAAAACTGCATATGAGGAAACTACAATGTTATCTAAAAAGTGTTTGGACTCAGCATTGTCACAGCCTGGAGACAGTCATAACTTTAATTCCCTGCCTACAACAGGAGTTTTGATGGTGGTCCCAGGCCTGTCACCACAACAAGAGACAGCCTTTCACTTTACCCACAGCCAGGCAGACAATAACAACGGATGCATCGGATTATGCCTGGGGGGCACATATGGCAGGAAAATTATTCAGGGCACGTGGCCCAAGGGAACAAATGCATCTTCACATCAATCAAAAAGAGATGCTAGCTGTACAGAATGCCCTGACAGCTTTCAAGGACCTAATACATCCAGGACAACTATTAATAAAGATGGACAATACCACAGTTATGTGGTACATAAACAAGGGCACACATTCCTACCCCCTATGCAGACAAGCCATGACTTTGTGGAATACAGCACTTGACCTATCAAGTACATCTGCAGGGACAATTCCTGCCAGGAACAAAAAATACACTGGCAGACGAACTAAGCAGAAATCTCATGGATCCTCACGAATGGAAGCTAAATCCGCAAGTGTTCAGCATGATAATGAGGAAATGGGGACGCCCAGACATAGATCTTTTTGCCTCCCCTCACAATTACCAAATACAGAAATTTTGCACAAGAACATATCACTCTCGAGCATGGAAAGTGGATGCTCTGTCATTCAGCTGGAAAGGCCTGACAGTCTATGCCTTCCCTCCGATGCCTCTTCTCACCAAGGTGCTACTAAAAGTCAGACAAGAAAGGCCAAAAATGATCCTGATTGCCCCAGACTTGGCCACGCCAGCACTGGTATCGAATCCTAAAGAGTTTATCTCAAGGCCCAGCTTGGCTTCTACCTCAAATTCCTCATCATCTGACACAACAAAACAATCCGATTCTGCACAGTCAACTCAGAACCTTAAACCTGGCAGCATGGCAGATAATGTAGCCACTCAGACTGCACCTCTCTCTAAAGCTGTTATGGATGTCATTTTAGAAGCCAGGAGGCCCAGCACTAGGAAATCTTATGCAGAAAAATGGAAGAGATTCTGTGCTTGGAACCAGGCACAAGGGCTCGAACCACTTTTCCCTAATATACCTCAGATTTTACAATACCTAACTGAGATGCTGGACAAAGGCTTATCTTTCTCATCTATTAAAATCCATGCCTCTGCCATTTCAGCTCATTGCAATATGGAACCTCCTATTTTTTCACATCCTGTACTACGACAGTACCTCAGAGGGGCAAAAAATATAAGACCCCCAAGGAGAGCACCAGTACCTACTTGGGACCTCAATTTTGTTTTAGAAAAACCCACATTGCCTCCTTTTGAAACAGCCAGCACAGCTGATCTAAAATTCTTGTCATGGAAAACTGCTCTGCTCCTAGCAATAACTTCAGAAAGAAGAGTCACAGAGTTACAGGCATTAATGGCTGTGGAACCTTTCCTCATTTTTCATCAGGACAGGGTTTCTCTTAGGACAAACCCAACATTCATGCCAAAAGTGGTCTCCAATGTGGCCTTAAACCAAACCATTCATTTACCTACTTTTTACCCAAATCCCCAGAATAAAGGGGAGAGACTTCTGCACACTTTGGATATACACAGACAGCTATGATTCTACTTGGACAAAACAAATGCTTTCAGAAAAACTGAGCAACTGTTTGTAGCATATGCTGCAGGATCACAAGGAAAGCCTGTTACAAAGCAGACAATCTCGAAATGGATAGGACACTGCATCTGCTTCTGTTATGCACAACATGGCAAATCAGTGCCTAAGGGCATTAGGCCTCATTCTACCAGAGCAGCAGCCACTTCAGCAGCTTTCCTGAGAGGAGTACCAACCAAAGACATTTTAGAAGCTGCAACCTGGAGCTCAGTGCACACTTTCACCAAGCACTACCACTTACAGCTCTACTCTAAATCCAGAGCAGGCTTTGACACTGCAGTTCTGCAAGGCTTGGTAGCCTCTCCAAATCCAATTTAGACCCAGCCACCCAACCTCACCTTTGGGATTCTACCCAAAGTGTAATGACTACAACAGTGAAACACGATGAACATAGTACAGTTGTGTACCTACCATAAATGTAGATGTTCGAGTGTATTCACTGTTGCAGTCCAGGTTACCAACCCACCATTTCCCTTTTTTCATTGCTGGGACTTTTCTGTACTTCTCATCTTTAAACTACCTATGTGGTGTATTTGCTTGTAGATGAAGGAAATGTTTATAGTAATATATGCATGTTTTTTGGCATAATTTTATCTTTCCAGCCTTCCTTTCTGGGGGCACCTGACATCTGGGGCAAGAAAAACTGAAGAAAATGGC